>NW_015557156.1:342482-343728 GCF_001515605.1 Sinocyclocheilus anshuiensis
ACATTTTTTTTTTTTTTTTTTAATTGGGTTATATTACATTTTTACATGCACACCAAAAAGCAATGCAGATTTATTTATTTTTTTTTGTGTGTGAAAATTGCAGCCATTTAATGTTTCCTCTTCCTTTCATTTTTTTTCCCAGCATCCTTTGTTTGCTCTTTCCTCTTACTGTTTTGTTTTTTTTTATTTTATTTTTTTTTTTGCTCCATTTAATCTATAATTCCCTCTCAGACCTTTATTCTATAATCGACTCTTAAAGGGTTAGTTCATCCAAAAATGAAAATTAGCTTGTTTTACTTACCCTCGAAGCATCCTAGGTGTATATGACTTTCTTCTTTAAGACGAATACAATCGGAGTTGTATAAAGCGCGCGCATTCATAAAACGTGCCGCAGACAGCTCTGGGGGATGAATAAAGGCCCCTTGTAGCGAATCCATGAGTTTTTGTAAGAAAAATATCCATATTTCAAATGTAATAAACACTTTTCTCTCACTTCCGTTATCTGTCATACGCGGATCCGTTCCGGCGGAAGGCGTATGACGTATGCGCAGCGCACGCGCCTCTGAGATATGCTAGTCTCACGAGTTTGATAGGAGCAAAGGAAGCAAAGTTTTCTTACTTTAGCAAAGGAAAACCAGTCTCCTCTTGGCTTATATCGAAATCCTCCGACATTTTTCTTTGCAAATCTTCGGTTTGTACTTCTAATTCGTGACCTTTGTTTTGTTCTCTCTCCGCATTCGTCACTAATCACGCAATGACTCCCACGCGTTTACACGCGTCTTACGTCATCCGCCGGAACTGCTTCAGTGTATGACAGTCAGCGGAAGTGAGAGAAAAGTGTTTATTACAAACACAAGCTAATTTTCATTTTTGGGTGAACTAACACTTTAATTAATCAGCTTGATCTTTGCTCTTGAACGCTTGGACATCAGTCCAGCTTATTCACATTATATCTCTTAATGTGGAGAGGGGTGGCGCTGATGCCACTGGCAATGTGTGTGTGCCGAGAGAGAGAAACAGAGTGAGAGGAGGAGAGAAAAGAGAGAGAGATGTGTGGCAGTATGCCACTGGTGAAGAGACAGCCGTTTACACGCGGAGAGCTGAGTTAAGCAGGTGCTGCTGTTTCATTCACACACTTCCAAAAGCACTTGTGTTCACGTCCAGCTGGAATTGCTGTAATATAGCACCTTTACTTCCATCACTGCTACAACCATTAGAGGTAAGCTCTCTCTCTCTCTCTCTCTCT
>NW_015557156.1:344127-374602 GCF_001515605.1 Sinocyclocheilus anshuiensis
CTCTCTCTCTCTCTCTCTCTCACACTCTCGCTGATGTGTTTATAATGGTGAATGTGGGCTGTGGGCAGGCATTTGGGCGGCTCAATAAGCCGGTTGTAATGGATTCAATGCTTTTGAATGCGAAAGCAACAGAGGCGGTACTAGATCAAGGCTGTTGCAGGGAGAAACTGTGTTCGGGGTCTGACCCACATCAGGGAGTCGTAGCGCAGTGGAACTGTGTGTCGCACAGAAAGACTTTGTCTTTTCCTCTGAACAAAAGTGACAGTGATGTAAATGTAAAGTTTTGCAACTGACTCAGGAGTGCATGCTGTACTTTTTTGTATTAGTTTGTTTGGTAGTGTAAGCATACACACTTAAAAATAAAGGTCCTTTACTGGCATCTATGGTTGAGTGAAGAACCTTTAACATCAATGGAACCTTTCCATTCCGCTTTGTAGAGGAAAGGGTTCTTAAAATGTTCTTTACACTAAGAGGAAAAAATGGTTCTTTTAAGAACTGTTCACTGAAAGGTTCTTTCTAGAACCCAAAATGGTTCTTCTATGGCATTGCTGTGAAAACCACCTTTTGGAACCTTTATTTTCAAGAGTGTGCTAGATCCCCTAAATTTGAGTGTCAGCCTCAGACGACACACCCACGTCCCGCCCGCAGTCTGTCCACTGGCCGTCTGATCTATATTGCACATAAAACTGACAAGCACAATGCAAAAACCAGTATCAGATTGAAAGAATCAACTGAAAACTACATTATCAAATGTTCTAACCTTGTATTAAATATTAAAAACGTAAAGGGATACTCCACCCCAAAATGAAAATTTTGTCATTAATCACTTACCCCCATGTCGTTTGTGATCTGCCATCAGTGGTTCAACCGTAACGTTATGAAGCGACGAGAATACTTTTTGTACACGAAGAAAACAAAAATAACGACTTTATTCAACAATTTGTTGAATTTGTTGAAGCAGCGTACGCTATTCTGTGTCAGCCGCGACACAAGGACACGTTTTCTACGTGTATTTACGCTTTGATTTGAACGAAAACAGCTCATCCGTGCAGCGCGGCTGACACAGAATAGCGTACACTGCTTGCGTTCAGTGGTTTTTCTCCAAAATGACGCTACGGTGATGTGGAGAGACACAGAGGAGACAAATTGTTGAATAAAGTCATTATTTTTGTTTTCTTCACGTACAAAATGTATTCTCGTCGCTTCATAACGTTACGGTTGAACCACTGATGGCAGATGGACTATTCTGACGATGTCTTTCATACTTTTCTGGACCTTGACAGTGTAATTTACTTGGCAGTCAATGGGACAGTCACAAGCCTCCTGGTTTTCATCCAAAATATCTTAAATTGTGTTCCGTAGACGAACGAAGCTTTTACGGGTTTGGAACGACATTGGGGGTAAGTGATTAATGACAAAATGTTCATTTTGGGGTGGAGTATCCCTTTAAAGAACTCACACTTGTTAAATTGTTGCCATTTAGCTCAAACAACAGAGCATGGCGCTAACAATGCCAAAGCCATGGGTTCAAATCCCAGGGAAAGCAATAACTTATCAAATGTGTACCTTGAATGCAATGTAAGTCGCTTTGGATAAAAGCATTTACCAAATGCGTGAATGTTTTTGTGCACCACTAGAAATATACAGTGCATGTTGGGCAAGAGCTACTCTATGTAACATGGCCCAGGTTCAATGCATGCTGAAGTAAGTCAATTACCCTTTTTTAATACATCAAGTAAAACTGCAGCTCTGTGCCAATAGATGTATAGCAGGAGCAGGATCCCATCTGGTTTCAATAAAATTCATGATTTCATTGGCTTTATTAGCTTGACCTCAAATCACTGTATCTTATATGGCCGCTTGAACTCAAGCTTGCACTATTGGTGATAAAGTTAAAAACCTGCTACAGTAATAACTGTTGTGATTTGTATTGAATGAACAGTTACACAACTGGCCACAAGTTTGGGGTCAAAAAATGTGTTCATGTTTTTGAAAGAAGTCTTTTATGCTCAAGGCGGCTGCATTTATTTGATAAAATATATATTATATTATATTATATTATCAATATTGGTAATATATTAATAAAATATCTGTTTTCTATTTTAATATATTTTAGGATGTAATTTATTCCTGTGATGTCAAAGCTGAATTTTCAGCAGCCATTACTCCAGTCTTCAGTGTCACATGATCCTGAATATGATGATTTGATTCTCAATAAATGTTTCTTATTATTAACAATGTATAATGAAGAATTGTAACTTATAATTTGAAGGCCATGATCTGCGACGTCAGTTACATTTTGTTAAACGTTTTATATAACTGTGTGCCACATTTTGGTATGTTTAAAAATTAAAGATTCCAAAATTCTAGGTTCCAAAATCATGTTATATAAATGTAATAATTCCATTGATTTTTTTTTCTTCTTTTTTTATTCAACAATTTGGATGCACCCACCCCCCAAAACTTTTTTTTTTTTTTTTTTTGAACAGGGTAGAAGAACAATGCCTGTGATTTATATCTTTTCTTTCCCTTTTTTTATTTTAGACAAATTCTTATCACAAATCTGCCCATATTCCTGCTAATATTGGTTGTGTTCTCAGCAAAACGACACCTATGTGCAATTTAAATTCTTAAACTATTTCAATATAAATACTTTTAAATCCTCCCTTAAATGGCACATGAAAACAAACTCTAGTAGGCAGCTTTCCCAACAGTCAAGTGGCCTTTTTCTGTCTACATAGGTGGTTCTTGGCCAGAACAAGCTACAATCAATGTGCACCAGACTTAATCCCGCAAGTCAAAAGCCATACCCGAGACTATGTGGATTCAGTCAAAGTAATTAAATCAGAGTGTGCGGACGTGTCTTGGCCATCATGCAGAGGATAAAGCAGCCATGTCAGCAGCTGGTACTGAAGATTTCTGCACTGCGAGTGACACAGAGACCCACATGCCCTCTTGAAACATCTGAGCGCTGTCATAACATTCATTTTCTAACTTCAGATCATACTGGATGAACAAGGGCCATTTTCCCTGTCTTTGAGTCCGCTGCTGTTGTTTGAAATGCAACAGAGATGAAAGATAGCAGCAAATCACTTGCAAGTGATCTGATAAGCATGTATTTCTGGTGTAGACAGTTACGCGTTTGGTTAACAAATAACGCACTGTAGTGTACTTTCACACAGTAGGAGGGACAATATTGGGCTTTTACACTTAGAATTATTCACTTAGGCTTCACTTTTTTATTCCTGTGTTAAAATAATCTTGAGCCATTTTTCACACTGGGAAGTCAGGTTTTGAAATTTCACTGTGTTTATGATGAAGCTGATTGTCAAAAAATCTTGCTAGTTAAGTTAGCGTATTAGCATAAAAACATTGGCTTACTAGAATCTCATGCTGTTGATCAGACATAAATCTGCTCTGGTTGTCTTAAGTCTTACAAAAACAGAGAAGGACAAATCAGAAACTTGTGTTGTCACTGTTCAATATTTTTAACTGCTTTCCCCAGATGCTAAACATTTAAAGAGTTTGTGAAAGTTTCTGTGGCTGTACAAAATGCATGAATGTTTAATGAGGCAATTTATGATTGGTTGTCTGATGCTAAACAATTTGCTGTTACAAGCACTTTATTTTTTCATATTGTATATTTGTGGCAGTGCAATTTTGGGTTTGGACTGCAAAATGCATGCTTACCTTTTTTGTTTGCTTTTTTCTTTTCTTTTCTTTTTTTAATACAATCATGAAATGTTGCTTAATCCAACATTTTATCTAAGTTAAAAAAGATGATGCCTCAGGATTTACTGTAGCATGGTGTAAAAAGCTCTTTTAGTGGCAGAATGTTTCTTTTATTGTTTATTTGATTGGTGTAAATGGCTTAAAGGTGTATAAACAATTTCAGTCGTTTTGCTAACTTCCTTATGCAAAATGCTGTCCTCCAAAGACATGCTAGCCAACCTGATATCAGCAGACCTAAGGTGTTTATTGGTTAGCATGGTTCAGATAGCCTCTACCGGTAGATATAACTACAACATTATGGGCGCAAATAGCATCTTCCTCCATTGGCAGCCATTCAAAATAATCATGCTTTCTGACAAATAATTCACAGATATTTAATTATATAGTAGATGGTTTAATCAGTGCCCTATTTTTGAAGTGCCCTTAAAAGCGTGAAATGGGCTTATATTTATCTTCTGCCGTTCACGTCACAGCTCAGGACAGTCACTAATGCAGGATTTGGGGCCTTGTGTATTCTTGTGCTGCCATCAACCAACCAGTGTCATCAGCGAATTAGATATTCATTAGTAGTACTTTGCTGATTGAACTAAATTCTAATGACCATCGCCTGAAAAAATGGTTAATGTTTTAAAAATTGTTGTTCAAGGTTAAGTTTTAAACCCAGATAAGCTACTTTCAAGATACAATGTGAGCTAAAGATCTTGCCTTGTTGTCCTTTCTGTCCCTTGTGCTCTCCTTGTTTCTAACGTACTCCTTAGCAGTGACCTGAATTTGTCTTTCCTTCTCTCTGTTGCTAAGAGTGTATGTTTTAAAGAGCTCAGAGGATAGACGTATCATAAGGGTTGCCTTAGACTTCCCTTTGAAGATGGATTTCTTAAGAACGTGCACCTGTGCTCATTTTTCCTTTGCTGTGTGTTTGCTGTAAATGCAGCGCCCCACTTTTCAGTGTGGTGCCAGGTTTTATGATGCATGTCAGTGGTCTGTCAGTGTATTGTTAATTGTAAGAGCAGCGCTCACTGACACTCACATAAGAACTGAGGGTTTGACGGTTCACTTTCAAGAGTTTGAGCAGTATAGAGTTATTTCACCTACTCAGCCAAATCAAGCTTTTAGGAATAAAGGATTATCCAGATGCAGCTGGTCCTCAGGACAAAACTAAAATGTGTTAGTGCCGCTGTCACTTCAGCAGCTAGTCAGCGCAAGGCTTCAAACAGAATTTTAGACAGGAGAACATGGCAGACGTGTTTGAAATTGTTGTTTGATTTAGCCCAGTTATGATTAACCCAGCAAAAACAGATTGTTCCCTATTAGACTATACTGTAAAAATGAACGTAGTTTTACCTGTTAAAGTATGGTAAAAACCTTTTAATGGTATTGATTAATGGAAAGTTCGCTTACTATGTATATTACGATGTATGTATGGATAAAGTGAAAAAGAACAATTATTCTTATAATTTTCTGTGAAAAATGGTGCATTTATATTCCCAGAATTCTCTGTATGACACTTAACATTTGAGCTTTTTTATTAACTTATAAGTTTTTTTCTTATAAGTTATTTGCATTAGAGTTTTGTATTACATCTTAAGTTAATAAACTAATGTTTAAATTAATGTATTGCATTATTTGTGAGACATGACAATGCACCTTCTGTGTATTTGTATTTACTACTTGCAAGTATTTGCTACTTGTAATGAACTTTAAAGGGTTGACTGTATTTTATGGTATATAAACATTATTGGTGTGTTTTTGGTATATTTAGTATATTAAAGGGTTACTCCACCCCAAAATGAAAATTTTGTCATTAATTACTCACCCTCATGTCGTTCCAAACCCGTAAGACCTCCGTGTGGTACGGCCCACACAGAATAGCATACGCTGTTTGCGTTCAGTGGATACTCTCCAAAATGGCGCTACGGTGACCACGGAGGAGACGAATTGTTGAATAAAGTGGTTATTTTTATTTTCTTTGCATACAAAAAGTATTCTCGTAGCTTCGTAAAATTACGGTTGAACCCCTAATGTCATATGGATTATTTTACCGATCTCCTTGCTAAGTTTCTGGACGTTGATCGTGTTACTTACATTGCTGTCTATGGAAGGGTCAGAGAGCTCTCGGAATGCATCAAAAATATCTTAATTTGTGTTCCGAAGATGAACGGAGGTCTTACAGGTTTGGAACGACATGAGGCTGAGTAATTATTGACAAAATTTTCATTTTGGGGTGGAGTAACCATTTAACATTATTTCGGTTAACAAAATATAAGGTTTTGTACTATAAATTTAAGTTTGTAAAACATTAATTGTTGCTACCATATTTTTTAAGGTATTTAAAAAAAGTTATTGTTTTTGAATTCTAAATGTCCTTAAAGGTATAGTGCAACCAAAAGTCAAAATTCTGTCATTAATTACTCACCCTCATGTTGTTCCAAATCTTTTGGAACACAAATGAAGATATTTTTAATTAAATCTGTCCATTGACAGTCTACGCAACTACCAATTTGACACTTCAAAAAGTTAATACATTTATCACAAGTTTTTTAAAGGGGTCATCCGATGCCCATTTTCCACAAGTTGATATGATTCTTTAGGGTCTTAATGAAAAGTCTGTAACATAGTTTGGAAAACACATTTATGTAGATCGGGGCGCACATTCCCTTCAGAAACAAACGTAATCCACTGCGTCTTCAGTAGCTCAGATGTCGGGAGTAAATTGATACTACTATTATTATTCATTCATTATTACATCCAACAACAGAACACCTCAGTCGCTTAGGAGTCATTCTTGTCTACATCTGCTCCGGCGGTGAAACAATGGTGGACTGATGACAGCTCACTCAGGGCGGGTCTAACGTAAGACGCAAGTCCAGTCTGTGCTGAAATGCTACTGTCAATCAAACTATCGTGAGAGGGGCCTGTTTTTGTGACGTCACACAGAGAGGCGTGTGAGATTATCTCATAGATCATTACACCATAGATATATCATAGATCTGAGATCGGCTCGATTTGAGAAAGGGGTAAACATTTTAGTAGATTAAAAAAAACCACTGGATGGATTTTTATCATTATAGGGTGGTTGTGTACACACACTGCCAACACACATTTCAGTTCAAACAACTTGTAAAAGTGCATGTAGCATCCGATGACCCCTTTAAAATTAAATTTTGAGTTTTTTAAAAAGAAATCTTGAACATCTTATTTAGTTTTAATTTTGAATAACTAAACCTTGCTCTCGCCATAAACATAGCCACAGAAGCTGACATGGCGTTAAAAAATTTAAAGAAAAAAAATGTTCAAAAAGAGATCATAAAACTAAACCATAAGAATTTAACAGTTTAGTCTCCATTTTCTGAAGAGACTTGCTCGGTTTGTATGATGAGCAGACTTAATTTAGGCTTTTATTCACATATAAACATTAATCAATGCACACATCAGTTACGGGTTTGAATCGCCATTTAGGATTGAGCATATGATGATAGAATATTCATTTTTGGGTGAACTCCCTTTAAAACCCTTGTTAAATGCTTATAGTGTCATTATAGTTTTGTGTGAAGAACAGGACAAAATGTATTATTCACTGATAATCTCCCCCTGCCTTGGGTTGTACCAGATTTGACAACACTGATGCCAAACGTTAATGTTTATCTATTCATTTAGCAGGCTCTTTTATCCAAAGCGACTTAAAGATTACAAGTACCACAGTACAGAGTACCAAGTTGTTTAGAGAAGTGCAGACTAGAACAGAGATGTGAGAAAATAGTCAAATAATTAAAGAGAATAGTGAAAGAGTTATTTATGAGGACACCATTATCAAACCAACATAAACCAGCCTGATCCAGCATAGAAATTTGAGAATCTCTTGCCTGACCAAAGAAGAATCTCAAAAGGTGTGTTCAGAGAACGTTTTGTACTGCATCTGGTAACAATGAGTTGTTAGCTGGAAGCTTTCTGCTAGACTGTCTTTTTAAAATCATTAAAAACTTTACAGCACCAGTAAGGAGCACAAATATCTTGTTCCCTATTTTAACTCGGTTGACTTGCAGACCTAAGTTATTGCATCATAATTGGTGCATAAAATCACTTTTGTGCTTTTTCAGCTCAAGCCTCAGCATTTTTAGATGATGAATTTTAATGGCTCTGTGTAGATGGTGACAGCTACAAGATGTTTGTGGTGTTGTGTTTGCTGCTGGGCCTGAGGAACACAGCGCTAAAGACAGAAGCTAAACCTCATGTTTTATTCATCTGTCTTTATTCATCTCTCTCCCCCTCCTCATGTAACAATAGTGAAGAAAACATAAAAGTGATCTTGATCATTGCAGAGTCTCAGAAGAGAGCTTATATTCTTATTGTTGGTCTCTTTACTAATGCATTCTTGGTTGGGGGTGACATATACAGTATGTGAGCGTGTGTCTGTGACCTACACATCAAACGAGAGAATTCTGAAGTGCTGCACTAAGATTCTAATCTCAAATTTCAGTCCCTCGTCCTATAACTCATCTTCTGTTCGGCACAGTGGGAATTTGGTTTTCTTTTTCTGCAAATGAAACGAGCAGCCGCTGTGCTGATAATGTTCTTGATGCTGCACTGCTAGACAGGATTTCAATTTGATGATACAGAGCTGGTGATGGAAAAATTATTGTCAATGTGTAATAGTTTTATGGATAATCTCATGCCATGGTGACATTACTTATGGAATAGCTGCAATAATATGTCAATTTATTTTGCTGTTGTGCTACAAATACATGCATCTGGACACCCAGTAACCTTCAGTATCGAGGTAATGCATTAACACAGTACAATAATCTGATTAGTTTTTCTCTCAGTAAAAATGTCCTTTCTTTAATGTTAGGCCCTAATTTCACATATTTTTAAGAGGATAAAATATTTATGTGTAAACCATTTGAAACTTGTTTGCATCTGTTAGAATTTCAGCTAAAGTTTAAAAAGTGCATGCCACTCGTGAGCTGACAGTGCACTTTTTCTTTATACTTTTTGTTATAGGTTTTTCCCCAGTTTTGCAGTATTTGAAAACAGGAAGTACGACATTTTGTCATGATAGGACCTACCTAGAGGGCTATAATCAATCTTGAGACTCGCCAAAAGTGAAGCTGAAATATAAGGTGGGAAAATACTTTTGTTCATTTTAAGTTCATATTTTTTTTTTGTTTTTGTCACACTGGGTAGTCACATCATGAACATTGCATAACCAATATAAAAGTCAGAATAACCATGAACAAAGAAGTGACATTGAGGTATAGAGATAAAGAAAGAGTCTAATTTTGGTTTCCTAGTGGCACAGCAAGTAAGAGCAGCCTAATGGCTGTACTGAAGTAACGACGCCTTAAAGGGGTCATATGATGCTGCTAAAAAGAACATTATTTTGTGTATTTGGTGTAATGAAATGTGTTTATGCGGAACTCACAGTGAGTCATAGGTTGATTGAGTAGCAGCTCTGACCGTTTCAGGGATTTCAGTCAATCTTTTTGAATGATTCATTAAAAGAACTGGTTCATAGGAGTCATTTGGACTACAAAGATTGTCCTGTAAGTTTGTTTTTTTCTTTTTGCATGCAGCGTGTGTGTGAACACACAGACTAGCTGTGCAGGAAACACTGAGGTCTGAGAAATGTTATGTCAGAAATGTTTAAATGCAGTTTTTGTGACCCACAGTTTGAAAACCGTTGTTGTAACACCAAAGTAGTTTTCCACACTGTAAGCTCAACAAGTGGTTTATCGAAACACGAGGAGACGTGTATCTGAGGAACCTGCACAAATGCACCATAGTTGTAGGTCATGGTGGACTTTTTATTGACTTCTTTCCTTTTTGTACTATGGTAACACTATTTTCTATCCACTACCCTGAACCCAACCCTCAAATGTTTGCATTTTCATATTTTCATTGTTTAGTTCATTCATGAAGCCATTTGCCTCACTGGGACTGTTTTTCCACAAATGTACTGTTGGCAAAACCTGGGATTGTATTTTTCATTGTAAACATGGCCCCATACTGTATTTATACAAAAGCAAGAAATTTTGTATTTGAGTAGATGCATCAAGAAAAATGATCAATCATAGATTTTATTTCCCTTAGTTATTGTCTTTAAGTACTATAGGTGCCGTGTTTCTATAGGTTTGTAGTGGTTTTAGCTTAAAATATCTATAGTGGATTACTTTACTAGATTACTAGTAATCTACTGGATTACTAGTAATAATAAACTTTTGTTTGTCACAGATCTTATTTTCTGCAATAATCTAAACGCCAGTGGAAAACTCCTTTTGTGTTTTTGTCAAGAGAACCAGGTGATGTGAACCTATGGGTTGGCCTACAAAATGACATCATCACTGCAGTGCTCTAGATAATAATATGCATGCATTAAATCTAAAATGTTGTCCACATGGACAATGTAACTGAATAAGTAAGATGATCTCATTGAAATTACTGTTTCATGCCTGTGTTTATTCTAGGTGTCTGCTTGATATACTGAAGACAGAAGAGATGGACAGGAGGATTGTGGGGAGGGGAGGAGTTAAAAGGAGCAAATATATAGTGCCATGCTTCCTGTTCGTAGAGGTGAGTTACAGTATTCACTGGATTAGAGGTTGTTCACTTCTCAGTCCACCCTTCCATATGCTTCCATATTCACATTTTTTTGTCATGAACATTATGCTCTGCCCTCTAGTGGAACTAAAAGGAATTTAACTTTTCAAAGTCTTCAAAGGGATTGTACATCCTCTTGGGTTATCTTGTTCAGCGTTTCCTTTGAGATTTTATCTTGTCTTTGTAGCTTATGAAATACCATAGTAACTCTCCAAGTTGGTTGTGTCTGTATAAAGGCATGAGAATTCACTACTTTTAGAAATCATTACTTAAGTAATAATTAACCCAAAAATTAAAATTCAATAGTAAGTACCTTCATGAAGGTTTGTCAGAAGAATTATCCTTATTTAATGGAAACAATGAACAGAATACAGATTTGAACTGATACCTGGAAATGCAGGTGAGTAAATAATGACAGAATTTCTTTAGTTTGTGGTGCAGCTTTGAGTGAGAATACTGAATTCAGAAAGCACTTTTTAAAAGTGTTCAACGTTCCTCAGTAAGAAAGAGGTTTTTTGTTTTTTTTCTAACACTTCACCTGAGACGCGCACTGCCATTTTCAATAATCTGTGGAGCGGAAATACATTAAACTGTACCTGAAACTCTGCTCCCCTGACTGGCAGCTCTAATAAATTCTTCCAGAACCGAACACATTAGAGTCACGCAGTATACCTGCCTGCGACGCATGAGTCACTTAAGATTAGCATGAACAGTACAGTCATCCTTTGAACTCAGTCACAGTATACTGTCAGGCTGGCATAACTCCATGACCTCTTTACTCATCTGTGATGTTCCCTTTATTCCGGAGTCCTCGTTGGCTCCTAGGTCTCGGAGGCAAATACCCTCAAAAGCACTCTTAATTAATCCTGCTAATGAGCAGCGTTAGCCTACACAGCGCCTGATTGCTTCAGTCACTCTAGGCCCAGTGCAGAGGCAATGATTCCAGCCAAAAACGTTTGCATCAGCCTTCCATAGAAATTTGACGGGACTTCAAAATTCACAGGCTTTCCAATGTAACCAAATGTACACATTAACATACATTAAATACACATTTGAGTCCAAATTTGGTTGGGTCCAAACTGGTTTTGCTTCATTAGAAATCAAGCAATGACCCAACAAAGTACCAAAGTTATTAGTTTAGCCTATTTTTTTAAAAAGTCATTAAATTGAAACTTTAAAGTTTGTGTGGCACAACATCTTCCTTCCGTGGCACAATTTCTTTCTTCTGTGGAGAAAAAAATAAAAACATTTTAGGGCTTTTTACATTTGAAATAGTTAATAGGGTTCACTGTTATTTTGGACATTCAAAAGATCTCCTTTTATGTTCCATAGAAGAAAAAACATCATGTAAGTTTGGAACATCCTACTCAGAATGACAGATTTTTTTTTTTTTTGTGAATTATATAACAATATGCAAAATTATTAACATGATGTTGACTGAATGAGTAAACTGACATTTGTTGGATTTCAGTCATTTCCGGTTCTAAACACAAACCCAGTTTATCCTCACCGCAAGTAAACCTGAAATGAGTATTTATTTTAATCTTGCATTCTGTAGTTTTGTTCAAGGTTTTCAGGACACACCTGTGATCCATTTTTGGGTAATAATACATCTTTTGAGAACCACTGTCCTAAAGATTAATCTGAGAAATAAATTTAATAGGCTTCAAGGAAATGGCTGGAGTAGGCTTTAAAGAATATTTGAAAGATAGTCAATTAGCATAAACTCAACACCTGCCATTTCGCAGATGCTGTTCATCTGACTTTTCGACTTGGAACACTTAATGCATGGTGAGAAGACTCCCAGCCTCAGCATCAGCCAGCACGTCCACAGACCACCCACAGCCCATGCACAGACCATCTGCAAATTTCACACTAAATTCAATTTGAAAAATACATTTGAAAAGTTCTAATCTGATTGGCTGGCTGCTCTACAGTTTCCGCAGAGGAGCAAGGTTTTGTTTATATGTGACCAGACTTCTATAGTGATCATATACATCTGAGAAAGAAACGGTTGTTAAATTTTTCAGCCAACAGGGAACATTCTTAGAACTTTGGCTAAAACTGTGGCAGTGTTACAAACAAAGTTCTTCTGGTAACATTAACAGAATGTTCATTAAAAATTATCTGGTCTTTAAAAACGTTCTCAAAATGTTAACACAAAAATGTTATTTATACATCGTTTATGCAATGTTTTTTCTTTTAAAATGTATTAGATGGCTGTTTTTAAATGTTATGACAGTCACAATTTATTTTAAAGTCCAATTCTCACTATTAACAAACCATTAACTACAACTTTTGCCTCAAAAAACTACTAATTTGCTGATTATTCATAGTTAGTAATGCAGTTGTTAAGTTTCGGTATTGGGTAGGATTATTAGGGATGTAGAATATAGTCATGCAGAATATGTGCTTTGTAAGTGCTAATAAACAGCCAATATGTTATTATGCTAATAAACAACTATTTAATAGTGAGAATTGGTCCCTGTACTAAAGTGTTACTGTTATTACTTGTTTCAGAATGTTCTGGAAACATTTAAAGGGGTCCTATATTATGCTCTTTTACAAAGTCTTGATTTTGTTTTGGGGGTGTACTAGAACAGGCTCTCATACTAGGTTGTTCGAAAAACATTATTTTTCACATATTTTAAATGATTACAACACCTCTCTCCCAGTCTGGCATGAACGGCTCGAATAGTTCCTGTATCAAATGAAGGCCCGCCTTCTGAAATCCAAAATGTGCTGTGATTGGTTAGCTGGGCCAGTGTGTGCTGTAATTGGTTAGCTGGGCCAGTGTGTGCTGTGATTGGTTAGCTGGGCCAGTGTGTGTTGTGATTGTCACCACTCGGCGCCTGATCGGGAAATGTCTTGCCCCTTACCATAGCCGCCTGCGAGCTTCAGTGTAAATATTGCATCGAAATCAAATCAATTTGAGCGCGATTTGAACCCGGATGATTGTAACCACTCTAAGTTCGTCTGCCTTGGGAAAGCTAGCGTGTCTCCGACATAGTGATGATAACACTCGTTGCCTTCTCTAATGCAGCTGAACCAGGTCTCGTCCCATTCGTCGATATTTGTGATATCACAAATCCCGGAAAATGTGCGTTGTAGTCCAAACAAGTCGTTCGTTGTAGTTTTTGAAAATTTATTTCTGTTAAATAAAATATCTCCTTTTGAATTGGACTTTGAGCTTTGTAACTTTGCAGATCTTTTTTATGCTCAAACCGCAACATTACAGATTAACTAAAGTTGAAAAAGCATAATAGGACCCCTTTAAAAGTATGTTCCCATAATGTTTCTGGAATGATGCAATTGAATGTTCCCTTAGCATTCATATATAGCCAAGAAAAAAACATTTTCATAATGGAAACATTAGCAAAACATTATTAGAACATACATGTTTATTAGCATTTTTAAGTTTTGTTATCATATATTTCTAGATATTTCAGATTTACTTGGCAAACTCTGAATCCACAAAAGGACAATAGCTGTTTTAATAGCATACTAACTTTGCTCCTATTATTTCTTCAGTATGTAGTGAGCATGCTGAGTTAGTTCATTACTGCTGTAATCCCTATTTTGACTCATTATTTGATCAGAAGTTAAATAGAATTTAAATCATTGTTGCAGAAAATTAGATTTTTTAATGCATTTAAGTTGATAACTAGAAGCCATTCATTTAGAACACGAGCAGGTCATTTGATAATAAAGTATAATAATGTTTCATGGAATGCCTGCCTTTTTTACAGTATATATTGCACAGTAGGTAGTAAGCTAGTATTCCAAACACAGCCAGAGGTTGGAGGTACCCAACCCCGCACAGCCTCCTCAGTGTCTCCAGCACGCTTTCATGTAGCAAAGTAGCGCTCTCTGCTGGAATCCAGCTCTCTCTTGTGGCCCATAATCCTTTGTTCTACATTTGCATCTCCTTATCAGTTTCATTTGGTAAAATTGTCTCAGGCATTTTTCCTTCCCTGTTTCTTGATGCCATTCCAGCTCGGTTTCATTTCGTGCTTCGTCTCATCACTGTGGGACATGTGTTATCTGCACATGAAAAGCTTGAGGATCTCTCAGCACTGACAGGCTATATCAGTGAACACTTGGTGTGACTTAAACAACTTTCTTCAATGAAGTCCAAGCTGGGCTAGCTTTGTTGAACATTGAAACATACTGAACTGTTTATTCTACAGTTACTTTACTTTCCAACTTTCCATTTAAAAACTGACTTCACTATTGATCCATGGCAATTAACATACCTGTGTAATGTCATTCCATATGTATAAAATGCTTATCATATTGACCTCAATCAGTGCTAATGCTTCATAATGTATTCTAATGCAGGGTCTGTGACATTACTGCAGGGTTGTTTGTTTGATCTCAGACTATTTGTAAAGGGAAAAAAAGGAAAATAATGATGAATCCAAAATAAATAATGACTTGTATATATATGACTTGTAGGAAAATTATTATTTTAGTGGTGTTGCAATGTAAGCATCATAAAGTATGTAAAAATATTCATATACTTTGCACACTTTAAATGCAATGCTTTTATATGTATGTAATGAATACATATGAATACATATACATATGAAGGGGTCCATGCTTTATCTCTCTGTCTGCAAGTTTGTTTGTTTTTTGGCCTGGAAAAGTTGTAAACCCCTGTTATTGATCTTTATTATATATATATATTGATTTTATTGTTATTTTTGTTATTTTATTTAACATTTTAGTATTTAGTGGAAAAAAAGTTTGTTTTTTAAATAAACATTATATGTCCACCATTTTTTAGGTTTTATTAGGTCTTTTTTATTTTTTGTTAACGATAATAACCCTGATGTAGAAACAATTTTCATTTAGAAATTTCTAGTAAATTTCACAAAGAAACAGCAAGCAACACATTGAATTAAACATTTTTTACAGTGTAATATTTACACTTCCAGAGCAGTACTTACACTACTTTAATTTTTTTAAATATATGCATTGGAGATAGATTCATTCTCCAAATAATGAATCTTCCAGTTGGGATTTGAACCTGCAACCTTTGAATTAATCTCCCAGCTGCTCACCTCATGAGCTGCCACCACCCAGCGTTCTTGTAATCTGTTAGACATGTTTCGTTAGGGCTCAGTTTTTGAAGTCCCCGCTTATGTCCCCCAGAGGAGATAACTCATTCCCGTGTTGGCGTTCAGGCGAGTGTGTTGCTGGAGATTAGATAAGACCAGAGATAAGAGACTAATTCTGAACTTCCACAGAACAGCAGAAGTGGGAGGAACACATGGAAGTGTTCGCCAAGAGGAAAGATCGTTACTTTGATCACAGTTTGTCTTAGCTCTTTGCAGCCCAATCACAAAAGCAAGCCAAAAGCAAATTAAGAGAAGTATGCAATGTGTTGCATGAAAAATATAATCATAAAATATGTAACTTAAAGAAATTATCCTTTGGGAAATTGTATGCAAGTAGAAAACGTCTCAGGTTACTTATGTAACCATGGTTCCCTGAGTAGTGCTCAGTAGACACTAATAATATGTGCATACAATGTAAATGAAGAAAATGTTATTGGAAAAAGCAAAATCTTTGAAATCAAGGAATGCCTATCCATGAATAATTAATTTGGCTTGCTGAGGAAAAAAAGATCTGGTAGAATTTGAGCAGATTGCACAAAAAATAATCTGTTTTTTTCTGTTCTAAAGTAGGTCTCTTGTTTTCTACTTTTTGTAACAGTAAAACCTTAACTAATGTATTCTCTTGCGTGCACAATACATGGGCAATCATGCAGTTGTTTCACTGAATAATTGGTAGAGTTGCATTTATGAATTCTCAATTCAGCATAACTTGCTGAAACAAACAACAATAAAATCATACAAAAGAGTTCTATTCAAAGTTTTTTTTTTCCTCTGAGGTTTACAGACCCAGTTTGTTATTCATCTCAAATCAGTTATTTTAACCATGTGTGGGCATCATCCTACATGAGCTTCAGTGAGCCAGTTGTATGATCCCACACCTTCAGTAGCTCTGCCACTTTATTATTTTCATCTATAGAAAAATGGATTACGATCAACAAGTTGTGAAATGCAACTCAAAATGTCTTGTAGCCTACACTACATAAAGAATACTGCAGCCATTCCTGCTCTCAATACAGCAGTGTAATTTCCCCAGGTGCAATATAGGATTATATATTGCTTGCTTCGCTATTGTAAAAAGCCTAATGCATGCTAAAAAAAAGATGTAGCTTACTTCTCAACTAGTGGCTCTTTGGGGTTTCTTGGAACAGGAGGAATAAGAGTAATAGGAATGATCCACTTGTGAACAAAGTTTTTCAATTTGTACTTCTATAAATAAAACACACAACTTTTTGTATTGCATGCTTGCCATCTGTTCACCACGGCTTCGCATGTGGTGCTAAAGCATTTATTTCCATCACTCTGCATAAAAGCATTTGATAACTCCATTGTGTAGGGGATGTGTATGTGTTTATACACACACAAACACTGTATATAACCTTCTGTATGATTCAGCTAATTGCAAAGTAGCCGTTCATGTGACAAGATGTGACAAGAACCATGATTTTGTTTTCTGATTAAAGAAATATTGATAAAAGAAAGAGTCTTGAATGAAGTATGAATAATCAATATATCTGTGGCAGGTAAATCTGAAAGAAAACTTTGATCTACAGTGGTGTGAAAAAGTGTTGGCCCCCTTCCTGATTTCTTATTTTTTTGCATGTTTGTCACACTTTAATGTTTCAGATCATCAAACAAATTTAAATATTAGTCAAAGATAACACAAGTAAACACAACATGCAGTTTTTAAATGAAGGTTTTTATTATTAAGGGAAAACAAAATCCAAAACGACATGGCCCTGTGTGAAGAAGTGTTTGCCCCCCTGTTAAAACTGTGGTTTATCACACCTGAGTTCAATTTCTCTAGCCACACCCAGGCCTGATTACTGCCACACCTGTTCGCAATCAAGAAATCTCTTAAATAGGACCTGCCTGACAAAGTGAAGTAGACCAAAAGATCCTCAAAAGCTAGACATCATGCCGAGATCCAAAGAAATTCAGAAACAAATGAGAAAGAAAGTAATTGAGATCTATCAGTCTGGAAAAGGTTATAAAGCCATTTCTAAAGCTTTGGGACTCAACACTTTTTCACACCACTGTATATTATACTATAAATTTTGTGTACTGCCTTTGAAATACAGTACTGTATGTGAAAAGCAGAGGGCACACTTATCTCATTGGACTGGTTGGGAAGCTCCCCGGCAAATTTTTTATTTAGGTGAGACTATTAAGCTGTAAATTTTTCATAATTTTTTTCAAGATTTTTACTGTCATTTGTCAGGAAGACTTTACTGTTAAATTACTAATTTTACACTCTTTAACAGTAAAGATGCAAGATCATCCTGCTGCAAACAGCCAAATTAAAATGCTTAATTCTGCATGAGTTTTTGCTGGTTTTAAGGGGTTTAAGGTAGTCTATCTTCTCCCCAGCCTGGCAAAGCCGAAGCTGGTTTCACTAATTGGTCAGCTGGTCCACAAACCCATCTAAAACCGACATAACCAGCTTGGTCTGGCTGAGAAACCGGTTTAAGCTGCTTTTTCCTGTTTCCTGTGCAAAACTGCTAACGGCAATAGTTAAAGTTTGCCAAAGACATTTTCTTTCTCTCCGTCACCATCTTGTCAGTTTTTGACAGAGTGGCAGAGTTAGCATGATGAATTAATTTTTATTTGCTGGCACAGCAGTTAAAAATTCAGAAAGACTAAAAAACTGACTAAGCAATGGACTCGCTCTGAGAAATGAGGCCACAAAAGTGGGACCGCTCTTTAAAAGTCCCATTTGTCATCAAACACGTCTGTGACGTATTTCTCTCAACAAATAAACTGAGAACTGTATTTATGACATATGCAGCACTCACCCAAAATTTGTCAAAACTGGCCTTGTTTCTTGGATACATTTATAATTGTTTCATCTGACAATGTTAGGGTCATTTGACTTGTGCCCATCTGTCCTGCTTTCCTGCTGTTTATGTGAATGTGTGACCTTTATTCTCTAGCATTGCTAAGCAAGCGCACATGCCTTCTGCTTGCAATTAGCACATCCATTGAAAATGAGATAATGAACTAAATTCTGTCACTCCTGTCAGGTCATTGTGCAATGCATTTTTTCATTCATTTTGACGAAGAACCTCAAGCATTAGTCTGAGTGCACTTGATTACAGACATTCACATTATAGTTAAACATTCAGGCTATTATCGTTTAATATCAGACATTGTTGTTGAATGAATACACAGTATACAAAGTCAGATCTGCTTTCATTGCCTTTCAAACATGTACACATGAAGCAATGAAATTGCATTTCTCTTACAGGTCGTGTTGATAATTTTGCACAAATCTATTTTGAGCTTTAAAACAGTAATTATATACACATGGAACATTATATAACACAATACAGCACACAACAGAGTTTAGGATTCTCTTATGCTCAACAAGGTCATGTTTATTTGATCAAAAATACAGTAAAACATTAATACAGTGAAATATTATTACAATTTAAAATATTAAAGTTTTCTAATTTAATATATTTAATAATGTAATTTATTCCCGTGATGAGCAAAGGTGAATTTTTAGCATCATTTCTGCAGTCTTTGGTGTCACACGATCCTTCAGAAATCATTCTGATTACTGATTTGTTATTCTTATTTTTATCAATGTTGAAAACAGCTATGCTGCTTAAGATTTTTGTGGAAACTATAATACATTTATTTTTATGACTCTTTGATGAAATGTATTTATTTATTTGAATTTTTGTGACAGTGTGAATGTCTTTACTGTCACTTTTGATCAGTTTAATCCATCCTTAATTATTAAAAATTAAGAACATCATACCGCAGTATATCTATCAAGACTTGTGGATTCTTGTGAAAGTTTTTATCAGTTTAAATCTTCTCAGATTTATTCCAAACCAGTTTAGAGAGGATTTCTCTGGGTTATGTTTGAATGAGGATTATCTTCAAGCAAATTGTTAATGCCACACTAAAACTGTATTAGACTGTTTGTGTTTAGAATACTGTAATCAACACAGAATATGAGGCATGAGCGAATTATTATTCAAAGCCTTGTGTCAAGATTGAATTATTTCATTTGATTAACTGTTAGATGAAGCCATCAAAATTGTTAGCTGTAACCTACTTTGGAAAGCATCATTTTTACCCCTGTGACACAGGACTGTGTGAATGTGGCAGGATTCAAATTGGGTTTTATCTTATATAGCCAGCAATAGAATCTTTAGATTGCATGACTGCATGAAAATCAGCCATCAGAATTTGTTTTGAGGTGGTCATTTTCATACCAGGAAGGATTTGAATGACTAAAATATTAATTTCATTTGTAAATACATTTGTAAATCATTGTTAGGCTTTTCATAAGAACGATTCTCTATGGTTGGCCAGTAATGTGAGTTGGCTCGTGAACAAACAATATCATGTGTCTCATTACAAGGAGGGAATACTTAATAATGAGTCTTTTTCACCCACAGTATTGTTTTTGTTTAAAGGTAAATCATTGTAATAAATGGTACTTTAATTAAATAAATCAAACTGTTGAAAGATATCCAGTATAATATTGGTTAAATCCGTTTCTAGTTTGATGTTGATGAAAGGCTACTGATGTGGCTGTTGAGGTACCTATGACAAAAAAAAGGTTAGGAAGCACTGTGGGGACTTACAAAGCAGACTGAAGCTGGGTGCAGAACTCTGTTGATAGCTTTTAGATGAGTGAGAGCGGAAAACTCATGTTCATGTTCATGTGGGATAGGAGCCAGAAATAACATGAAAGCACGCACAGCGGGAGGAGACAGAAGCAGTCAGCAGAAAAGATCTTACTGGAGTACAGCAAGAATGAAGCAATAAGTAGGCAAAGGTTTATACAAGAGCTTTGTGGTTTTTCAGAATTGTTTATCACGAACTCGAAGTACTGGATGATAGAATTTGCCAATAATCATCTCTACCAATTTCCCCTTCAAGACCAGGAGTAGAACTAGCCCTCTGGATCAGTTTATTTAGGCTTTGGAAAAAACATTTTTATTTGTAGACATGTAGACATGTAGTTCCGGAGTCTCTGCTGGAAGTTGCATATCTACTGGCCTTGCTTAAATACAGAGTTTTGGCATGAAACTCTAGATGGCGCAGTCCGATAGGTCTAACTCAATCTGACCTAATGACATCATTATCACATGGCACAGCTGATTGGTTCTCTCCTGTATCGGTAGCCAATGAGCTCACTGCTCAACATTCAAATATATGACTAGTGCTTGCCGTAGCAGTTGCAGCTTGCTTCAGAAACCCTCCACCTTCCCCAGCTCCACCTGTATAGATCTGCTACGAGGTGATTCATGTATGCTATATGGGGTTATTTCATGTATGTTATATTTGCAGCAGCAATATTTCTGACATGCTCACAGAAGTCTAAGTACTTGCTCTGCCGCAGCAGCAGCGTAGCAGATCTATTCTGCCAAGACCAAATACATTAACATTGTCTTGTACATTACCATGCCAGTCCCTCCGAGAGTTGTCATGACAGAACTGTAGTTTATCTGGGAGTCATTATTGTTGAAGGTATTATTTGTGATGGAATATTTATATCATTTATATATATATATATATATATCATTTCAAAGGTTTATGTCTGGCCAAGGACTGTAAACACCATAGAAAGACACTGAGGGACCACCATAGAGGGATGCATTACCCCAAACCCCCTCACTAATATACAGATTAGTGGTCAAACTATGAGTTTTACAATTGGCAGTTCTTAAATTATTAGTTTTTTGCAGTTGAATGTTATGGGGGTTGATGATTAATTCCGAAAATGTCTTAATAACAGGTTTAGCAAGTAAATTTATTCACAGCACACCCCATTGTTTACAGTTAATATTCTTTCTTTGTGCCAAAAACAGAATACTTTGTCTGTTAAATTGGATCACTGTAATGATTTCCACAGCACTGAACTATTGAGCTTCACGAAGCTGGTTTGTGTGAACAAAATACTGATAAAGACTATAACTTACCAGTGTTCGAAAATGTAGTTAAAAATGATAATTTATATAATTTGATTTATTATAGTTTGATGTTAGAAGCAACAAACATTATTTTTAAAGGGGGAAATATCACAACATAACTGGGTTGAACAGAAAGTACAGCAATAAAGACAAATTCAGTGTTTTCTCACCACTATAAAATAGAATAGCATTGTCATTTCAATAAAAGCTATTACATTTTTATTCAACCCAGTGTAATATTAATGAATGGAGACATTAATTAAAGAAAATTGGCTGATATTCAGAATAGATTTTTTATTTCATTCAAAATCTTTTACCTTACATACTAGTGTTAAATCTATCATATAATGTGTTTAAGTTCAGTTTCTTGTTAATTACAGTATATCTAAGTCAAATTGTTTATTCAACCCAGTGTAATATTAATGAATGGAGACATAAGAAAATTGGCTGATATTCAGAATAGATTTTTTATTTAATTCAAAATCTTTTACCTTACATACTAGTGTTAAATCTATCATATAATGTGTTTAAGTTCAGTTTCTTGTTAATTACAGTATATCTAAGTCAAATTGTTCAGATCCAGCAGTTCTGACCGTTTTTAAACAACTTATGCTGGGAAAGTCTTTTATAAAGTGGTTGAGGTGTTTAGTAAATTAATTACAAAATCTGTCTATTATCTATTTGGTTTAACTTCAAATTGTTAAAAATGGAGAGAACTTTGGCTTTAATAATGAGTTTTGGAACAGAGTGATGAGGAAAAAACATTCGATTTATGTCTCTGAACATCAGCTGCTATGAGTCTGTGCTGAACTATAGGCTATTAATGTTTCATAGGACATTAGTGGAAACACTGACATAAAAGGGTTATGGATCTAATTGCATTGTACAGGTGCACCTACACATGTGTGCAAATACTTTTCACACTCCAGCACTTTCCATCTCTCTCTCCCATTCTCAGTTCTATTTTTTCTCACCAATCATATTTAAGAATGCTAGATGGTGTCACAAGGAATTATTATTTATTTGTGAAGGTCTCAAGACACTTGTCCATTAGAGGCACAAAACACTGTTTTTAACTATTAGATTAGAATCAACTCTGTTACCTAAGTTATTGTAAGAAAAAAAATGGGAAAGTTAGTTTGTCAAATGTAAACCAACTGTTGGTTCCAAACTAGCAAACCACATACTGAGCCAGAGTTTAGGCTAAATATGGAACCCTGCTTCCCATTCTGCCATGGCATTTTTTATACATTTTTATGTATGTAATGTTTATTGCTGTAAAATACAAATTGCTAACTAATAAACAAAAACACTGTATGCATGGCTAATATAATATTTAGGGTTGTCTGTCAGCATTTTCTAAAGATTCTGGAAAAAAAAGCATGCAATTTCACTGACCATTTGTTGGAAAGAAAACATTTTTTTAGAGTTTCAGGCCCTACCCTATTCTGTGAGAGTGCCATTCCATCAATTTTTGTAATAAATGGCATGCCATTTATCTTTGCTGCCTAAAAAATCTAAAAGAACTGCATGTTATACTTGTAGCGATGTACCCATTTCCTCTCCCGCTGTGAGCACAGATGCACACGCCCCCCCTTCCTCTCTCTCTCTCTCTCTCTCCCAGGGTTTCTGTCTCTCTCTCATCCCTCCAGTCCTCCTCTCTCTCTCTCTCGCTCGCTCTACTACATTGCCATCTCTTTTCCTCCTCCCCTATTTTTCTTCTATCCTTTGATCATTCTCATTTGCTTGTTTTCTTTTCTGTAAACTGCCTCTCTTTCTTTATTTGTCTTCCATGCCTCTCTTTTTTTTATTTCTATAGATAGGCACAGCTGAAGAGATTCTAGCCGTTCTCTCAGCATCCTTTCATGCTGCCTTCACTCATTCACGCCACAAAATCTTCTGTCACTTCTCTCACGGGGGGGGGGAAATTGTCATTTTTATTTTCTTGTGTTTATTCCTTCACTCAGCCGAAGATTCCGACTGCAGCTTGTGTTTTATTCCAGAACGCCACCGTCCACGTATTAGAACGGATTTTTTTATTCTAACCTGGAATCATGTTCTATTTCCAGCTGGTGATCATGGCAGGAACGGTTCTCCTGGCTTACTACTTTGAGTATACGGACACGTTCCCGGTGCACGTTCAAGGATTCTTCTGCTTCGATAAAGCCTTCTCCAAGCCGTATCCAGGACCTGAAGATGACAGCAGAGCTCCTCCGGTGCTGGTGTATTCGCTGGTCACCGCCATCCCCACCGTCACCGTAAGAGTTCTACTGCCATTCATAAACTCACACTTCTCTGAGGTGCCACACGTGTGTGTACGTCATTGTGTCAACGTGTGGGATCGCTAATGAGTGTGTTTGAATGTGAATGTGTGTTAATGTGATCTTATGCATCTGATATTTTACAAACTCATTCGACTCATGTCATTTGGTAACAATCTGGATAAAAGAACGAGAAAAACTACTTCTAAAGACATTTAATTTCCTCCTAAAATATCTTGGGAGAAATCAAAATTACACAAGATTTGACTTTTAAGTATTGTTTATAAGTATATAGCTATAAATTGTGAATAGCAGATTTTGATTTCATATAAAAATCTCTTTTAATTGCAGACTCGCTCTTTAATGCATTCTAGGGTTAAATGGTTCATCTAGTAAACACTTTAAGTGACCAGCTATACTGTATGTAATGTTAGTTATTGGCACTTTCATGCTGGCTTTGGTTGGTCACCTAGTACTGGTCAGGTTGGTTTACTTGCCAAAAAAAAAACAAACAGATTAACCAGCTGTGTAAGTTACTAAAACTAGTTAAGACAATTTTGGAGTGGTTCAGTGTATAAAGGGACAAATCCAACAGAGCATACAGTGTTTTTTGTGTCATCTTGGTGAAATCCAGTCATTTCAATAGGAATCCATGCAGTCGGGAATTTCTTGTGAAAGTGAAAGATTTCTGCATGCTGATTTGTTATATAAATTCACCTTTTTGACCAATGGCAAGCTTCTTGGTTTGAAAATGAGCTGTGCGAGCAGTTCTTGAGGCATCGCTACATTTTACGGTGGACCTTTTTGCCCACAAAATTTCACTAATGTGACCCTACTTTAAGTGATTTAACTTAATGTACAAGGTTTGTCTTATTTGCTCACCAAGGCTACATTCAATCAAAAACACAGTAAAAACAGTAATATTGTGTATAAATAAAACGTTATTACAATTAAAAAAAAAACGGTCTATTTTAATATATTTAATAATGTAATTTCTTCAAACGCTGCATTTTCAGCATCCATAATCCCAGTATTCAGTGTCACATGATCCTTCTGAAATCATTCTAATATGCTTATTTGATGCTTAAGAAACATTTCTTATTGTCAATGTTGAGAACAGTTGTGCTGCTTAATATTTTTTGTGGAAACCGTGATACATATTTTTCAGGATTCTTTCTTTTGATACATTTAATGCATCCTTCCTGAATAAAAGTAATAATTTCTTTAAAAAAAAAAAAAAAAAAACTCTTACTGACCTCAAACTTTTGAATGGTAGTGTGGCTAGAAGCGTTCATGTACTTGTGTAGGGCATGTTTTGGGCCTGCTCTGTCTCTTGTGTGGATGTCAGGGTTGGGACATCGTGTCTTTCTTATTTAGGTCAGTCCCAGCGTAAGTGACATCAACAAGGTCAGATGTCTACAGTGTGATGCAGTGCAGTGAATGGAAGCTAGATGAGGTCAACATAAGAGTCTCCATTCAGCTAGCCAAGAAAAAATACAGATTTCCCAGCGGTATCAAATTATTCATTATCAGAGGCAGGGTGAATTAATGTCTGTCTCACCCAACATCACAGAAACAGATGGCGAGATACCACAAATTCAAACATCAGAGAGGCTTTCTTCACTTTTTAGTATTTTTACACATGCTGCACACACACACATGCACGTTCCTCATCTGTGCAAATGAGAGCAGAAGGTGAAAAAAAGCTCACCATCTTGTCTTTCTTCACATGGGGATGACAGCAGTGTGCACAGGGACACCTGAGGCTCCCTCTGCGCGCTGAGAGGCACCTGAGGTTTAATTTGGGCAAAGCTGTGTGTTTTTCTTGCCATGTCTATCTAGTCTATGTGATTATTATTTTAGTGATACATTTTTTGCCATGTGTTTTTTTGTGATGTGAGCTTGTATTTTATTTAAATTATATTGTTATATTTAATGTCGTATTATTTAATTTAATTTTATTATTTATTTTATGTAACATAATGAAACAAGTATAGAGATGCAAAAAAGTGGGGAAAAAACGTGATGTATAGGGTTCTATGTGAGCATAAAGAGGAGTGAATTAGGAAATGTCCAATTTCACTCATAAATGGGACCATTCAAAATTGTTTTTGCATTGTAGCGTTATTTACATATAGGCTTCTTTTTCTTAATGGGGTCATGAATTGCAATTTTCTATGATGTTTTCTGAGGTCCACTAATAATTAAACAATTATAATGTTAGCAAGATCAAAAAACAAAATAATTTAGAAATAACTTTAGAAGTAACTCTTTGAAACACCATGTTTTAATAGGCAGGCCACTTTCAAGACTTGGAAGTAAACACCCACTGCTATAATTGGGAAACAATTTTGCAAATAAAAATAATAGATGGACACTGCTGTGATGTACTATGAAAACAATATGTTGGTTGAATGTATAAATACTCAGTACATCTCAAACAATCTGTAACAGACAAAGCAATAGTGACACATGGTAAAAACACTTCTGTGTTGCAACATTAATGTTGGATCGAATAGAGTCGGCATTGTACTGTATCCTTTTCTCTGAAAACCTTGTGTCTAACTCTTCAAATTTTACAGTAAACAAATCTACAGTAAAATGAAGCAAAAAATGAACAACGTCTTAGGTGGTGTTTACTTGACAGTTTTAAACTGGTCTGAAAACGCAATCTTTTAAAAACAGCTTTCAAAGCGTGAGCTTTTGAAAACGATGCTGTTACTGTGTAAACTACAAAAACATAGAATTCGTGAAAACAGTGACAACGTGCTTGGGCTTTATGTGTTCAGTCTGAAGGAAAACACGTATTTGCACCAGCACATAGTGTTTCTTCACAAAGTGATATTGCCACCTATTGGCCTGGCATGCATAATACAGCATTTTTTGTGTGTTTTCGGAGATCTGCATGAACATGTTTTGACAAATGTTGTCATACGCAAATCATTTCAAAAACACAAAAGAAAAACATTTCCATTTTTAGTCCAATCATTGTGGTGTGACCGTACCCTTGTTGACACAATCTGGAACTTAAAAATAAAGTTCATTCACTCTTTCCTAATGTTGCACCGCATCTACACCAGACATGAGTGGCATAATGCAATGCAACTAAAGACAATATAGAAGCCATTATAATCAGTGATTCTGTCTACACTGGATGCAGCATGATGCAACGTGTACACAACGTACATTAAGGAGATTTCCAACGGTCACTTTGTTGCATCCAGTGTAGCCTGTTGCAGTGGGATGCAACGTGATGCAACAACGGTTGCATCTGGTGTGGACATGGTGTTAAGATCACAAGGAAAGCAATATAAAAACTGTCTTTCCACAATTTGGCATACAGCATCTTGTAATCCTCTGAGGCATCTCTATCATTTTGTTGCTTGAGTAATGATTTGCACCTCTTTCATTTTTACTCACCTCCTACTACTACATGTGCAAATTGTTGGGCAGGGCTAAAGAGGCAATGATGAAGAAGCAGGTGTTGATCTTCTGCAGGTCTTTCATCACACTATCACATCATACTGAAATAAAATATGAGACAAACTGTTTTGGCAGCTTGGTGTCAATAAAAGCTGTTTTTGAATTTGTAGTACAATTATATGTCAAAGGATCAAAGGAACCTTGATTTGTCATTCCATGACTTTTTTATTTTGATGTTGAAGTGAAATGTGATCTGGACATTTCTTCTCTTTCATTCAGAGATGAACATATCTATGTAGGAACACTGTGTGCAAGTGTGTAAGCATGCTCTCTTTGTGTGTAACTGCTTTTACTCTGTCTTGAGGATAGTGAGCATTTACATCTGCGCCCTGTGTGTGTGTGTGTGCACGTGTGTGAATATGTGGGTTCTTGGAGTGTGTGTGGGCGGTTAGCGGTTTCTATCTTTTGCTGAGAGTAAAATCTGGAAACAGTGATAGTAAAAAGGAAAAACTCTCCCCTCAGTTTTAGCACCTTACACAAGGCATCTTTTGAACCCCGCTGAAGGGCTTAATTGAGACATGCTGCCTCTCCACATCTGAAGATGTCAAGTGGCTCTCTAATTCACAGCATTCACAGACATTTGTGTTCCATAATGAGTGGAGTGCCACTGAGTGCTGGATCGAGGTCAGTTCCATTTCACTACAGATAGTTTAACAAGGATGAGTGAAATTCAGTTCACTATGCCTGAATTTCTTAAAAGGAATAGTTTGCCAGATCTTGTGCATTTTCTATGTGGATGAAGGGTAGAAGGTTCATTCTGTCCTTTAAGGAGGTCATGTCCTACATTTTATATCATTTTATTGTTTCCCTGAAGTCCACTTTTAATAAGTCATGGTTTCATGCACAAAGAACAGTCATAATTTAGTTTTATATGAACACTATACCCAATCTAAACCTAAGATTTAAAGGGCTAGTTCAACCAAAAATGAAAATACTGTCATCATTTACTTTTTTTTTTTTTTTTTTTTTTTTTCAAAAAAAAAAAAAAAAAAAAAAAAGACAAATTTGTCAACATTTATTCATGTTTTTTTTTTTAAACCCATTTTCTGTTAAACACAAAAAAAGTTATTTGGCTGGATGTCCAGGCTGCTGTTTTCCATACAATAAGAAAAGGGCTGTAAAGCAACAAAAAAAAAATTACCATTTGTCAAGTTGCGCACACACACGAGGGGACGCTGGAGAATACTTTACCAAGACTTTATTTGCACCAAGGAACCAAGGGAGACGAACAACGAACAACGTTCACACGAAGACGTACAACAGCGGACAGAGAACTTGGGACTGGGAACACCATTTATACACACACACAGGAGGAGGGGATGACGAGACACACCTGGGATCAATGAACCATCATGGGGAACACCTGGGACAAATTAAACACGGGAAAGGAACACCTGGGGAGCAAGACACAGACAAAACATGGAATAGAGTCTGACACCATTAAAGTAGTTTAATGACTTGTGCATTATTTTCCAAGTCTTCTGTGAATGTTCACATTTGTAGTAGCTCTCAAATTTCAGTCGTGTTTAAATGTGATGTATCACGAAACATTGTACCAGGTTTGGACACACTTCAAACGTCACTGATTTTCATGTCTTTGACAGATTGCTGTTGAAATCAAATCTAGTGTGATGCATCTTGTCATGCTATATTTAGATTTCAGAGCTACTTACTGCACATTGGAGGGTATGATTTTCAGCTAATAATGACTTAATTTCATACAAAAATATATACTATGATTTCAGAGGACTTGGACTATAGTGTATAAGTCAACTTTTATTGTGAAGGACTTTTATTGGAAGGAATAAAATAAATTTGTTACAAAGCATTCATAGTGTTGCAGTCACAAACATGAACATTAACATGACAGCCCATTTGTTTATTCAGCAAAGTGCCATGTCCTTATGAAAAACACTGATAGGAGTACATTTTGCACAAGTTACATAAGTATTTATTTGAAGCCCACTTTTTACTTAAGGAAACATGGACAAAGTCTGATTGGAAAAACATGCCTATACTGACATTTTGGCAAAACTAAGAAAACGTACCTATATATACAATTCACTGCACTTTCCAGCTGTTTCCAGCATTAGTGGAAGTAAAACTCCAATGACTTTTAATCTTTTTCATGCCAATTATGATTACAGGGGTAGATCTAATGACCTCAAAACACTTTTACCATAGTGCATGATTTGTAAAATAATACATTTTGATGTTTACATCATATAACTAGCTCCATATGTATGGCTTTTCTAACATAGTAAAATTGCTCGGTAGCACACCTGGTACAGCATTAAACTAGAAATGTGGAGCGTAAGCAATGTGGACCACTCAAGTACTGACACAATATGTACAGCAACCAGCATAATAAAATGTTGCTAGATTCATGTTCAGCTGTTTCAAGTAAAACTGAACACACTTTTATCACCACTCCCTAGACATTTCACTTTGAAAGTGTTGCGAAATGTGCAAGAAGCAACATAATTTTGCAGAAATGTCGCAACAGGCACTATTTTGTTTTTTTAATTAGCTTGGGTTGAAGTCATCTCAAAGCCCAATATATATACCAGTATGTTACTGTGCACTTTCAGAAATAGTTTATTGTTATGTTGTGTTATTAGCTTGTTGATGCAAGCATCACTGTTATTATTGCTCATACTTGGGGCTAGTAATTTGAAAAAGCTTTAAGCATTAACCTTCAGCGCTGTTTGTGCTACAGGTATGAATAAAACCTCAGATCGTGCCAGTAAAATCAAATTTTGTTATATGAAAAAATCAATGTGAAAAAGTATTTTTGTGTGTGTGTGTTCCAAGGAACCAGTAACAGCAGGTGAAACTAGTCCATTAATGGTGCTTTAATTAAATCTAAAAACGCTGACAAATACACCTTCAATTATTCATGCTGTAATGTGAGTTTTTGGCAGTCTGTTTTTCTGGTAAATATGGAAGCTGTGTGTTTGATCTGAAGTGGGCTCTGGCCCAGAAGAGATATACAGCGTCATGCAGTCAGAGGCTGCAGCTGGCTGATGTCACAACTCTCCATTCATGATGGATGTTTGGGGACCGTGTGCTCCTATATGCCAGTGCTGTGGGTTTGCTATAAGTGTGTTTCTGTGACCTCATTCTGTTTGTCTGAGGATGCTAGTGGAGAGATAGTGAAGAAAGAGAAAGAGATACTTGTTTATTTAAAGGGGTCATCAGATGCGACATGCACTTTTACAAGTTGTTTGAACTTAAATGTGTGTTGGCAGTGTGTACACAACCACCCTATAATGATAAAAATCCACCCAGTGGTTTTTTTTAATCTACTAAAATCTTTACCCCTTTCTCAAATCGAGCCGTTCTCAGC
>NW_015557156.1:374777-397623 GCF_001515605.1 Sinocyclocheilus anshuiensis
GAAGACGCAGTGGATTACCTTTGTTTCTGAAGGGAATGTGTCCCCGATCTACCTAAATGCGTTTATGTTCGCGCAAATCATTCGTGATCCAGCTTCACCTCCAGAAGAAGTGTGTAAGGTTTTTTTTATTAATCTTTGCAAATCGCCTTTCCTAATAACGTGCTATTTAGCAAGTTTCACGATGAATGTGGCTAAAGTTTACCGTCTCTCAGAGAGTGGCTCGGAAGAGAGGGGGGCAGGGTGAGCAGAGCTCATTAACATTTAAAGCGACATGCAACAATATTGCTTGCTCTGAAAAGAGCTGTTTTTGGCAAGGTAAAAAGGGTGTTGTTTTACACTACCATTGAGAAATTTTAACCAAAGTATGTTATAGACTTTTCATTACGACCCTAAAGAATCATATCAACTTGTGGAAAATGGGCATCTGATGACCGCTTTAAGCAATATCAAACATGAAACCGTGTTATATCATCACATGCTCTTGTCTGGAATGTTGGGAACACAGGCAATCAGAGTCATACAAACAGTTAAATGTCCTGTTACTGCTTGGCCAATCAAATCTGAGTACAGGAACTAATTGTTTTTATAATTAATGTAAGAGCGGGTGATGCTCTTACAATAAATTTTAAAAGGTAAAAAAAAAATCTGGGAAATGTACAGTAAAAAAAACGGAGCTGTGATTGCTAGAACTTTACCGTAAAAAATACAGTTGCAAAATTTGATGGATTGAACTTACATTATTTTACAGTAAAATTAATTTACATTTACAGTTAAAAAAAATTATTTCATTAACTAATATAATGTTAATATACTAACCTATGGAAGTATCAAAATCAGCTTGGTAACTTTCTAATATACTGACAACCATTAAAAAGCCCAGGTGGTGAAGAGACACAAGCCCAGTCTCATGAAAATATAAAGGTTTTTGTGTATTTTGCATGCTATTTATACACAGAATGTGACTTTGGCATGCATACAATACACACGTGTTTGACGTGCATATAATACTCCGTTTTTGAGTGCATATGATACGCACTTTGTTGGTGTGCATATGATACACATTTTGGCGTGCATATAATACACACCCTAAACCTAAACATTGCGTAACAAATGCACGCCAAAATCAATTTCTGCATATAAATAGTACACCAAATAGAAACAGAAAATCGTGCCATTTAAACGCACTTTCATGAGATCCGGTTAGAGCCACATGACACTAAAATAGTGCAATAAACATTCATTTGACAACAAATGTGTACTTTCAGATAAGAAATTCAAATATCAATTTATGATTTTTCACTACAAATTATTAGATGACTTTTTATTTTCCAAAACTGGAATATTACATGAAATATCCCATTAGAATTCTTACTGTTTTACATCATATGGAAACTTACTGTTAACCAGTTAACACATTTTCACTATAGCATTTTTACAGTCTTTCTGCCAATAATTTCAACCATTTTTTATAGAAACAAAAAAATTGATGAGTTTTAATAGGGCTGCATCAATCCATTTTTCATCTCTAATAAGTGTTTGAGAGAGGCAGAGAAATAGAAAACACTGATGGAGAATAGGGTGTAAAAGAGGAACGAGGAAGAGAGAGAAACATTAAATATGATATTCTCATTGAGATCCGTGTCATCCGCACTCAGCTCTTGTAAGTGTACACCAATGCCCAGAGGATGTGTTTAACCTCTCTCTGCAGAGACCATCCACAGCCTAATCTTAGTAAGCCTTAGATTAAGGCATCAGCTTTTGTTTAACACTCCTACTCAGCCTTGGGAACACTGGGAGTTGGCCATGTGGGCATGGAGTGAGAGATGTGCTGGAGTATAGAGAGAAGCGGGACCGTTTGTGGATGGGAATATGAAAAATGGAGAAAATGATGGCCCTTTCGCATGACTTGTGTCAGGATTTGAACACACTGCTTAACACAAGCATCGTGCACGGCTGTGACCTTCACATGAAACGCATCACAGAAGGGCGATTCTTCAAGGTTGCTAGGTAGCAAGAAAGTGAAAATATGTGCTTGAGTTTAAAATAGAAAAGAAGGATTTATCAAACCAAATTGTTTGGCAATTAACAATGATAACTAGCATTAAACGTGCATTTGTTAGCTAAAAGAGGAAAAAAATAATGGTAAATGTGCTTTAGTAAATAAAAAAGCTTAATGAAATTGTAGTTCAAAGGTTTGGATTCTGTAAGATTTTTTAAAAGAAATTAATATTTTATTTTTTATAATTTTTTTCAGCAAGGATATATTACTGTAAATTGATCAAAATTTTATATTGTTACAAAAAAATCTCACTTTTCTTTTCAACATTCTATTCATCAAAATATCCTGAAAAAATGTATCATGCTTTTCACGAAAATATTAAGCAACTGTTTTTAACATACTAAAAATGTTTTTTGAGCAGCAAATCAGCATATTAGAATGATTTCTGAAGGATCATTGAAGACTGGAGTAATGATGCTAAAAATTCAATTTTTCATCACAGGAATAAGTTTCATTTTAAAATATAGTATAATAGAAAACAGTTATTTTAAATTGTAATAATATTTCCCAGAATCAATGTTTTTACCATATTTTTAATCAAATAAATCTAGCCTTGTCGAGCATAAAAGACTTACCAATCCCAAACTTTTGAATAGTAATGTATTTTAATCAAAAATAGTTAAAGTAAAATATATAAAATGCTATTTTAATATAAAAATCATTTTCATATTTTCAATCAGTGTTGCATAGGTCAGTTTTTCAGAGTGAAATGGAACACTTAGCAAGACATAAACAGGAATTTTTTGAATGGAAAATAATTAGTTGAATATTATATTATATATAAATATTATATTACAACATATATTTTACCACTACCCTGTTTGTTTTTGGTGTAAAATGCTGTCTGCCGCCTTTCATGGATAGTCACTAATTAAGGGTTTGTGTGAATTCTTGTGGTGTTATCAGCCAATCAGTGTTGCCAGTCATGATGTCAGTTTCCTGCAGCTGCAAAGTGAATAGTCACTTGGCATTTGTGGCTCAAAATAACCTGGCTGCAGATCTAAGCACCCAGAATTTGGCAGATTTTGAAACGTGTACCTCCAGGTGGTCCTGCGGCAGCCAAGCAACTTCCATTGAGGTGGGAATGCTAACGGAGAGCACTCTCTATGTATTTTAGACCTGCCGTCACCAAGAAAAGTCATCCCAGAGGAAGTGCACGTTATTACATTTTGACAAATGCTTACAAAGACTGACATTTGTTTTTCCTCGCAGTAATGTGCACTTATGAATCATCTACAATGAGACTAAAAAGATGCTTTAGGAAAGTAAATGGGGTTAAATTTGATTTCGTGTTAACTTTAAAGAAGACAATAAAGCATGAGAAATGAAGCCATTAGAATGAACGAGAGAAGGAACTGGTGGTGGGTAGAGAAATAGAGGAATGATGCTAACCCAGTTTCCCTATATGGTACTTGGAGAGACGCCCGCAGAAAGACAGAAGGACAAATCCCAGAAATCAGGAATGACAGAGTGTGAAACCCACTAAAAGGACAAGAGAAAAGAACGACTAGATGAAAGAAATTGAAGAAGGTTGTGATAACAGTGGACCCACATTATGGACAGATCAATGCAATCACACTGGTGCTGATATCTCTGTTTGCTGTATTCAAATGACAGCTAAAAATTTGGCTGACAGCATGTGGAAATGAATGTGATCTGTGATGTGTTGCTGTCTATTTGTGATCTGTATTGGATTAGCAAGAGCATGAGTGCATCAGCTGTCATACTGATGCCATGGTAACACTATGACAACAGATATTCGCCTGTATCTTCAAGCATGTCACCCAGATAAGATCCTAAGCGGACTGTCAGTCTCAGGGACAACTGGAAAGTCAGCTGAGCAAACTGTTACTGTGTGTGTTTGAGCAGTGCATCATTTCCGAATAAGCTCATGTCCAATTTGTTCTTTTATGTTGTAATTTATTCACCCTCATGCTGCTCCATACCCGAATTACTTTTTTTTTCTTTGGAACACCAAAGGAGAATATTAGTAGAAGGTTAATGCTGCTGCTTTTTTACTGTGAACGAGGAAATATGTGGAAAAAAAAACAAATATGAAATGAGAGCTATGGTTACGTTCCATGAACAGTGACTTAAATTTTATGGTGTTTTTTCTTTTTCTTTTTTGATATTTGACAGCTGGTGACCATGATTTTTGTTGTGTTGGAAACATATTAGTAATGACCTGCCTTTAAGTTCCACAGAAGAAAAAAAAAACATTCTGATTTGGAATGATATAAGGGTAAATAAATATTGAAATTGTTTTTGTTTGAACTTTACTTTTAATATATTGCAGTTTCCCAAGTCTGCTATTTCCCTTTTCTCTCTAGAAACGATGACCTTGCTCCTGTTCCAAACAGCCCCTTTAAGGCACATGATGTGTACAATGAATTATTAATATTGTTCTATGTCACTGTGGACTGGACGGCATATTATAAGTACCCAGTCCACCGAGAGAATTGGTTTGGCAGAGGAGAAGTGGGCCAACGCCTGGGGCACTGCACTGCCGGCGAAATGTCCAGTACCGTTGGTGGTGTGATACCGTCCTGCTCATAAACCACAGTTGTTCCAGGTTCACCACCCTGCAGAAAAAATCATCACAATGTGGTAATGTTGGTTATCTGCATAGAAGACTGATGTGCTGGGCTTCCTACCAGGTTCCTTAACCAGCAAGATTTCTCAACCAGCTTCATCAGCCATGTCCAAAAGCTAGAGCAGCACCATAGTAACCAGCATGGGAATTCCTATTGATTTTTCACAGAATTTTAATCTGTGGACGGTTACATAAACTGCTTAGACTAGTCTTACAAGTTTTTTGGTCATCATTTTTTAAGGAATAGTTCACCCAAAAATGAAAATTTGCTGAAAATGTACTCACACTCAGGCAATCCAAGATGTAGATGAGTTTGTTTCTTCATCTGTACAGATTGGGAGCAATGAAGCATTACATCACTTGCTCACTAATGGATCCTCTGCAGTGAATGGGTGCCGTCAGAATGACAGTCCAAACAGCTGATAAAAACATCACAATAATCCACATGTGATCCACACCACTCGAGTCTATCAATTAATGCCTTTTGAAGTGAAAAGCTGCTTGCATTTTAGCTTTAAGCTGTTGCTTCTGGCTGAAGTATGAGTCCTCTCTCTATATTATTGCTCTCTTCAGTGAAAAACTCATCTCAGCTGAATCAACAGAGAAATATGAACAGATCAAGCACTGTTTACAAGCAAAAACAGTTTTAAAATATTTTGGTGAATTTTGATGTGAGAGGAAAATAGGGGATGGACTTGCTGTCACTGGAGGAAGTGTTATTATGGATTTTGGCTAGATGTAATGGTAAATGCCTTAATGATGGATTCGTTTCTTTTAAAAATGCAGCTTTTCACTTCACATGCCGTTAATCGATGGACTGGAGTTGTGTGGATTACTTGTGGATTATTGTGATCTTTTTATCAGCTGTTTGGACTCTCATTCTGACGGCACCCATTCACTGCAGAGGATCCATTAGTGAGCAAGTGATGTAATGCTAAATCTTTGCAAATCTGTTCTGATGAATAAACGGAAATCATCTACATCTTGGATGTCCTTAGGGTGAGTCCATTTTTTGCAAATTTATAGTTTGGGTGAACTATTCCTTTACATAAAAAAAACTAAACTGGCCTAATTTGAATCTGAAAATTAAGTCACTTGGGTAACAGCTAGTTGGTCAGATTAGTTCTTTAAAACAGTGTTAACATCATAGCTTTGTTTATGCAACTGGCCCCTGGTCTTTTCATTAAGGTCACTTACGTTTTTGGTTCTTTTTTAAGAGCTATTCAGACTAGACTATGTAAATTGTGTATTTACTATGTAAATTTGGCAGGCATACTTTAAGACTTAATCAAACATGTCTGTTTTTCCTTCTCACAACCTCAGTAAAAATTACAGAGCAAATTACCTACTGTATTTTGGCTCAGGTACCTCTGAGAAATTTAATTTCTGTTAGTTGTATTTTCACAATGCTTCTCCTCATTTAATTTGACCTTTGTCAAATGCCATAATTAAAGTTAATTTTGTCCTTGTGCACAAATCTTCTGGCTGCCTGCTGCACCTTCATTATGGATTTAGACCCTTTTGCCAACTTTCTGGGTAAAATAACAGTTGGTGGTTCAAGTACTGCTGGCATCCCATCTGACAATGCCATCCCATCTTTGGTCAATCTTAAGGCTTCACGCAATACACACATTTAGATAATAGTACGAAGAACTGAGGTAAACATGTCAGTATATATATTTAAAAGTTTCTCTTATACACGGCAAGGCTGCATTTATTGGATCAAAACTACAGTAAATCAGCAGTATTGTGAAATATTATTACAATTTAAAAGAACTGCTTTCTATATTAATTTCTATCTTTTAAAATGCAATCTATTCCTGTAACGCAAAGCTGATTTTTCAGCAGCCATTACTCCAGTTTTCAGTGTTACATGATCCGTTAGAAATAATTTTATTATTCTGATTTGGTGCTCAAGAAACACTTTGAAAACAGTTTTGGCTGCTTAATATTTAAACTCTTATGCACTACCATTTAAAACTCTAGAGTAAGCACGGTTTAAAAAAATAAAATAGAAAACTTATTTTAAATTGTAATAATATTTCACACTTGCTGTTTTGACTGTATTTTTGGTCAAATAAATGCAGCCTTAAAGGGATAGTTCACTCAAAAATGAAAATTTGATGTTTATCTGCTTACCCCCAGGGCATCCAAGATGTAGGTGACTTTGTTTCTTCAGTAGAACACAAACGAAGATTTTTAACTCAAACCGTTGCAGTCTGTCACTCCTATAATGTTAGTGGATGGGAATCACGGCTTTGATAGTCAAAAAAACATACACAAACAAAACCAAATTAAACCCTGCGGCTCGTGACGATACATTGATGTGTAAAGATACAAAATGATCGGTCTGTGCAAAAAACTGAACAGTATTTATATTGTTTTTTTACCTCTGATTCACCGCAATGTCCGAACTGTCCTGAGCACGTTCTCAGACACATCTTCTTCTTCTTCTTCTTGCTTTACGGCGGATCACAGACTTATAAGTGCATTACCGCCACCTATCTCTCAAATGGACCATTGACACTCTATCTACAATCTCAATTAGGATTGTCAATGGTCCATTTGAGAGATAGGTGGCAGTAATGCACTTATAAGTCTGCGATCCGCCATTTTTAAAAAAATATTTATTTATGCCTTTATTTGGACAGGATAGTGTAGAGTAGACAGGAAAGCAGTGGGTGAAGAGAGAGGGGAGCGGGATCAGCAAAGCACCACGAGCCAGGATTCAAATTTGAGTCGCCGTGAGTGCAGTTGTGCTGTATGTCGGCGCACTAACCGCAAGGGTACTAGCGCTGAGAGTTAACCCAAAATTTTGACTGGTAGTGTATGTTTTGACAATACATGAACAGTTGTATATTGTAATATTGTTGTTGATTTGCAGTGCTTCTTTGAGATTGTATTTGTGATTGTTTTCTCAGTACCTCAAGGCATTCTGAGGTGTTTGTGTGGTGTATTTTTTGACCGATAGTCTGACACCCACTATAGACCGCAGAGGGTTTTTGACATCACTAAGTGTCTGCATTTTTTGGTGCTCTACTTTTCTACTAGAAGCTTTTGATTTGACAGCTTTCCCAGCCGCCGTGAAACGTCTGTGTCTACATTGTTCACACACCATATGATATCCTCAGGAAACAGACATCCCTACCATTCACTTCAGCCATTATCTCTCTTTCCTCTTTTATTTTACCCTTTTTCTGCAGCTTGATTTCACTATCGATCTCTCTCCGTTTCCTTTTGCTTTGAACTCCTTGTCCCCGTCCCTCCGTCTGTCTTTCCCTCAAAGTCTTCAGAGTCAGCAGAGCTGTTTCATCAGTTAAACATGTAAGCACTTCACTTCAACAGCTTCCATTAATCCGCTCTAAAGACCATGTTTTTTGTCCTCTCTAGCTACAGCTTCTAGAGGACAAGTTCAACCTTGTCTCTTAATTTATGACATGACAATGACAGCTCCATCGGACCTCGGATGATGTGGCTTTGGGGGTTTGCTGCTGGTGCTAAACACTGAGCACGTCTTGCTGCTTTATCAGTTTCATTCTCATTATATATGCCAAAACTACAGCAAAAAGCTTGCTGACAGTATCACTGTTAGAATAATTGTGGCACATCAGTTCAAACAAGGAATTGATATGCCACATGAACTGAACAATTAAAAGGATAGTACACACAAATGTAAAAATGTAAATTTATATTATTTAGGATTGTTTGTTATGTTTATAGTGACTTCCCAAGTAAAGTATAAAGTATAATTATCCATAATTTTAAGTGCTTTTTAACAGTATTAATTTAAGTAAATTAAGTAGCGTTACTGTAACTTAAACAGTAGTACATGCTGCTAGCAATGCCAAGGTTTGAGTTCCAGGGAATTGCATGAACTGATTTTTTTTTTTATGTTTTGCCACTTGCATAAATGTAAATAAAATAAAATCTAAAAACTTTGCAATACAGGTGTTCCTAACATGCAATAGGGCATAAATAATTAAGTAGCATTTTTCACAGTTGTGTAATTTGCACTGATGCTTTGGTTGATGTTGTTGTCAAGTTTGGTAACTTGTTTTATGACACCTGGATTTCATTTTCTACTCATTTGTGTGCAAAAATTTGCCATTAATGTTTTGTGTGCTCTGTTTTTAGGTCTGTGTGTCTTTTGTGTCCTGAACATACATTATAAAGTCATAGTGTCTCCCAGGCTAGACAACATACATTCAGCTCTCCACATCTTTAATTGGCATGATAATATGCATCTTAAAGTCAGACATTTTGCATATATTTTTCATTTAAATATTACTAGGTTATTTTAAATACCATTTCATCAGATTTGGAAGTAAAAGCGTTCGAGCTCCAAAGTTTCTAATTCAAAATCTCCTAAATTACTGAAAATCTCCAGTGAAGTACCTTAAAAGTTGTCCATATAAAGCTGTTATAAATCTTATGAAGTCATACGGTGTGAGAAAAAGACCAAAATTGAAGTCACAGAAAATGTTTGCTTTTTATCACTGTTTTCAAATGTTATGATCAGCCGCATCATTTAAACCACCAGCCTAATACTGTGTAGGTCCCTCTTGTGCTGCCATAACAACTCTGATGCATCGAGGCATGGACTCCACAAGACCTCTGAACGTTGTTCTGTGATCTGTGGCACCAAGACATTAGCAGCAGATCCTTTAAGTCCTGCAAGTTGTGAGGTGGTCCTCCATGGATCAGATTTGTTGGTCCAGCACAACCTGTAGATGCTCAGTTGAACAGAGATCTGGGGAATTTGAAGGCCAAGGCAACACCTTGAACTCTTTGTCATGTTCCTCAAACTATTCCTGAACAATTTTTGCAGAGTGGTTTCCCAGCAGAACCTTGACCAGAGAGCATAGCACTGCCTCCACCAGCCTGCCTTCTTCTCATAGTGCATCCTGCTGCCATCTCTTCCCCAGGCAAACAATGCATACGCACCAGCCATCCACCTGATCTAAAAGAAAACATGATTCATCAGACCTGGCAACCTTCTTCCATTGCTCCATGGTCACATGCCCATTGTAATCCCCATACATAGCAAAAGGTGATGCACTGTGTGTTCTGACACCTTTCTGTCATGGCCAGCATTGAGTTTTTCAGCAATTTGAGCTACAGTAGCTCTTCTGTTTGATCAGAGCAGACGGACAAGCCTTTGCTCCCCACATGCATTAGTGAGCCTTGGGTGCTCATGGTCCTGATGCTGGTTCATCCTTCCTTGCTCCACTTTTGTTTGCTACTAACCACTGCATACCAGGGCTGGACTGGGGCTAAAATTTGGCCCTGAACAAATCCAGCCCATGAGTTCACCCGTGAATGTTTTTGCTGGAGTTAGAGCCTTAAAATGGACTAAATATATTAATAAATAAAAACGGACAGAAACAAACACTGATGAGTCTTGTTGAATGTACTGCAAATACACTTAATACTGCATTTATGTCACATAGAAATGCACTTGACAGTAAAGCACCGATTTTGAGCTAGGATACCATAAAGTAAATTTACTGCTATTAAATTGTCATCATTTACACACACTCAGGTTGTCCAAACCTGTATGACTTTCTCTCTTCTGTGATTTTGAACAATTTTGGTAACCAACCATTTTGGTTACCATTGACTTCTATTATATATTCCACAGACAGAGTCATACAGGTTTGGATTGACAGTAACACTGGCAATGGTTCATAAAGTAAATAATAATAAACTATAGAATTTGTGTAAACATGCAGAAGTTATGAAAACAACCTTTATGAAAGTGATTTATATTCCCCAATATTTAATATACTGTAAGTAATAACAGCAACATTTTATGTATAACACAAAACTGCATAAAAAAATTCTGAGTCAAATCTGAATGGATCAAGCGACTTTGCAGTTTATCACCTGTTAGAGCTGCAGAAGTGCATGCAGAGCACATTCAGTCTGCTTTTGCACACGGCTGGAGGATGCACGGTTTAATTGTGTAGCACCGTTTCATCACACATTTGGAGTATTAGCCTTTTGCAGTTACCGATGTGCTGCATTTTAAAAACAGCGCCTTATTTAGGGGAGGGGGAGATCTTCCTTCGCCAATCAGCCAACTACTCGGCTGGCCCACCGGGAAAGTCCCAGTGCTCCCTACAGCCAGTACATGCCTGCAGCATACCAGAAACACCCCACAAGACTTGCTGTTTTGAGATACTCTGACCCAGTCGTCTAGCCTTCACTAGTTTGGCCCTCATCAGAGCCATCTTTCCTGCTTCCAACACATGAAATTCAAGAAATGGCTGTTCACTTGCTGCCTAATATATCCCACCCCTTGACAGCTGCCATAGTAAAAATCAATGTTATTCTCTTCACCTGTGAGTGGTTTTAATGTTGCGGCTGATCAGTGTATAGTTCAAAATATTAAAAATGATTATAGAATGATAGCATGATTGTGTTCCATGAAAAAAAAAGAAAGTCCTACAAGTATGGAATGATGGCAGAATTATTATTTCTGGGTGAACTATCGCATTTCAATGACTAAATGACGTTTTTTCCATTAAATGCTCAATTTTATACTCTGCTTTGTTTTATACAGAACTAACCAAAACAAAACAACCCTAATGTATCTGTGAATGTCAACCCTACTCTACAAAGAGTGCTTTGAGCGCCTTTATTGTTTGACACTGAGGCATTCATTGAACTCCAAGTGTTTTGTGTGTGTGTGTGTGTGTGTGTGTGTGTGTGTGTGTGTCATAGTTTTTCCAGAGTTTTGAAGCTCTTCAGAGCAGGTGTGTTGTAATCGTGATGTGTGTTAAGGATTTGAAAGCACCATGCTGCTGGTATCACTGCTGCTTCAACATTGCAGCTTCAGAGCACTTCAGATATGTCAAGGGTCTTTTTTTCTGTCTCTTACTCTTCCTCAGTCTGTCTATTTTCACCTTTTTTGTTATACCACAAGACAAGAGCCCTCAAAACGCTGCAATATGCCCCACAAAATATCATTCATGGAACATCACTAAACATTTGAAGGTTACTCCGAAATTCAGGCTTTTATGTCCCTGAATAATTTCCATTTTCCCTCAGCGAGAGGGTTAGAGTGGCATTTGTGAAAAATTAGGCATTAGACAGAGGATGAGATCTTTTAGCACAGGCAACAATGCATAATAACAAGCACCTCTTTTACCACACACTGACCTGAATCTTCATGTCTGTGGAGGTTAAATAGTTCAATAGACCTTTCAGTTATGTTAAGTAGGTGTCTCTGTGATATTCAGTGCCAGACTTCTGCTGTTTGAGATAGCACATAAACCTTTTCACCATTAGTTAGTTGGAACTAACTCAGACACTGAACTCCATAGCAAATTGTGTCTTTATGAAAGCAGTCAAAGTACTGTATTTTCTGTATAGAAACTGTATTGTGTTTTCCATTGAATGCAATTGCTGAAAATGCAATTCATTCATACAATGACTTGAAAACACTGCATCTATGATGAGCATGCTTTTATTTTCTGAATTAAAACTCGTTTTGCTGAACATGTAGTAGAAAAATGATACTGTCCAGATATTATAATGAAGAAAAAAGCCAAGAAAGTCATTTCTTTATTATTATATCTTAGAGAAAAAAATGCTATGGTGCTTATCAATATTTGAACATTTTTTTTCCACCAAATCAAAGTCATGTGGCTTCAGATGGTGTAACCAACATGCAGAGAAAAAAACACAAAACAGAAAATGATGGCTGGAGAACTTAAAGATGTGTGTCAAAGAGTGTCTTAAAACTCAGGATAAATATATACTCACATGTATTCAAGATATAAAGGAATATGTTATTACGTTTTTACATAATGTTTACACCACATAACATTTTTAGAGTCATTAAACCTTTCTTGAAAATGTTTTTCAAAAAGGAAATTTCAGGTTTTCAAAACCATATAACACCAACACAAATATATAGAGTACTTTTTTAAAGAACTAAACTAGAGTTTAGCTCTTTTTTTCCCATTAGTCATGGACACTTTTATTTGTCATTGACTTTCAGTCAGCATGTGATGTTACTTTCCAATCTGTGAGGATTCATGTTTTATGAATGCAGTCCCATTAGGGCATATTGAACTTAAAACCTGTCTCAGCTGTGCTGGTGCATTTAGCATTTATACATGTATGGGATTGAAAATGAGATTCTCTCATTTTCCGGAATTTCTTGTAAATTCTGGAATCGGAACATGAGCAGTCTTGACAATGACAAATGTTTCCTGGTACATTTGGGAATCAGTTTAATCAGTTTAAGGAAAAATATTGTGGTTCCCCCCTAAGCGCTGTTCTCTGTAAGCTATGTGCACCTGAGAAATCTCATTCCTGTGTCTGTCTGCTGCAGATTCTGCTGGGGGAGCTCGCATCCTTCTTCACTAAACCTGAGGCCATGCAGGAGAAGACAATTGTTACGGCTGACTGCTGCTATTTCAACCCGCTGCTGAGACGCATTGTCCGCTTCCTTGGTAAGCAATGCTTCAAGGTTGTTGTTTTTTTGAATACTTATTCAAACTGTTAATCTTCCAAACACATAGCATTAAACTTTTCCTGCTGCATTCAAATTTTTAAGTGTGTTTGTTTGCATGCACATGCATTTATTTAAAACAACTGTTTTCTATTTTAAATGAATAGTTCACCCAAAAATTGCTGAACATTTACTCACCCTCAGGCCATCCAAGATGTAGATGAGTGTGTTCCTTCATAGGAACAGATTTGGAGAAATGTAGCATTTCATCACTTGCTCACCAATGGATCCTCTGCAGTGAATGGGCGCCGTCAGAATGAGAGTCCAAACAGCTGATAAAAACATCACAATAATCCACATGACTCGAGTCTATCATTTAATGTTTTGTGAAGCAAAAAGCTGCATGTTCATAAGAAACAAATCCATCATTAAGGGAGTTAACTTTAAACTGTCACTTCTGGCCAAAATATGCTTCCTCCAGTGAAAAAGTCCATCCTCTGTTGTCCTCTCACATCAAAATCCATTGACATATTTGTTTAGAAATGTTTTAAACAGTGCTTGATTTGTGCATATTTCTGTCTAGATTCATATGAGATGGTTTTTTAACTGGAGAAAGCAATATTATAGATAAAGGACTTGTATTTCAGCTCGAAGAAATGGTTTGAAATTAAAAACATTTTAAGATGCATTTATTTCTTACAAATTATTACAGATTATTGCTTCACAAGAGATTAACTGATAGCTGGGAGTCTGACGGATTGTGTTGTTTTTATCAGCTTCTTGGACTCTCATTCTGACGGCACCCATTCACTGCAGAGGATCTATTGGTGAGCAAGCGATGTAATGCTAAATTTCTCCAAATCTGTTCTGATGAAGAAACAAATTCATCTACATTTTGAATGGCCTGAGGGTGAGTAAATGTTGAAAACGTGTGCTGCTTAATATTTTAGTGAAAACCTTGATCATTTTTCTAGGATTCTTTGCTGAATACAGAGTTTGAAAGAAAAGCATTTCTTTGAAACAGAAATCTAATTAGAAATCTAGAATTTAATGACTTTTTTGATCACTTTAATGCATCCTTTCAAATAAAAACTGAACTGTCCCTTAAACTTTAGAATGGTAGACTGTATATCAAACTGCTTTAAATGTCCAAATGTATGTGAAAATCCTCTCATAATTATCAAGTGGTTGATGAAATTATTTCTTTCTCTTGTTCTCAGGTGTGTATTCCTTTGGCCTCTTTACCACCACCATCTTTGCCAATGCAGGGCAGGTAGTGACAGGAAACCAGACACCTCATTTCTTGTCTACCTGCCGTCCAAACTACACAGCACTAGGCTGCCATTCACCGCTGCAGTACATCACAGAGCGGCGAGCGTGCACCGGAAACCCTTACCTCATCACCTCCGCCCGCAAATCTTTCCCCTCCAAGGACGCAGCGCTGAGTATGTACTCAGCTGTCTATACAGTGGTGAGTGCATCCAGGACAAGAAATCAAACATGACACAGCATGCAAAGAAATCACAGTCATCCTTTCTTTTAATAGTGCTGATGTTTTAACTGACTCAAGAGATGACAGAGCTCCTGTGCAACGATGATTCACAATATTTGGTCATGACCCTGCTGGAAATATCAGCATATCTTACTGCTGGATCTTACATAACTGGATTCTGATCCCGAGTTTAGCATTTAATTAACCAAAATACAATACAATTTTTAATATATTTTTTCAATATGTAATATATTAATTTTTATTACAATCTAATGTTTAAAATAGCTTTCTTTTTTTCTTCTTTTTTTTTTTACATCTTTTTGAAAATTACATTTTTTGCTGTCATGGCAAAGCCCAAATTGCAATACTATTTCTTTATACTTTATGTTTTTGAAAGAAATTCATAATTCTATTCACAAGTGTAACATTTATTGAATAAAAATACAATAAAAAATACAGTTTAAAAATAATGGTTTTTGATGTTGTTTATTTTTAGATATTTTTAAAATTACATTTTAAAAGTTTACAATATCATTTCTTAATTTGTATGTTTCTGAAAAAAACATTATAATTACAAAATACCAAAATACAATAAAATGTAATATAGTAAATAAGATATAATTTCTTAAGACAAGAAATTCATAATTCAGCTCCTCATTTTAGCATTTAATTAATATACAGTGAAGCAAGGTAATATTGTAAATGATTGTTAATGTTTGAAATTATGTATTTATTTCATTACTTTTTGGCTGTGTTTGGAAAAGCACACTCGACAATGTAATGGCAAAGCCATTACTCCAGTGTACTAAGAAGTTTGTGTTATATAATCCTTAAGAAATTATCATAATGTGTTGATTTAGTACTCAACATCCTTCTCCTATTATTAGCACACTTGAAATGATTGTGCTGTTTAATGAAGTATGCAGATGGCAGTGCAGTGTCTTTCGCACTTGCTGTATAGCGTGTTTAGGTACCATGCAATTACACATTTTCTACCGCGAGGGCCCCTGGGGACACCTTGCTTAGGGTCCGTAAAACTCTAAACACGCCCCTGCACTTGTGAGTCTTTGTAAACTTTCCAGTTTCAAGTCAAATTTTGATTTCAAAAATGTCCTCTAGAAGCCTATTAGTCCCATTAGTGTTGCTCTTTTGAGGGATGAAGTCTATTTCATAAACCACTGGATCTAACCATCAGAGAGAGAAGTGGATGCCCAGACAACAAGACGAGAAGAACATTGTCTGTAGTTTGAGAAACAGCTAGAAGCTCCATTAAGCAGCACACAATAAACTCCGGCTTCATCTGCAACATTGAAGAGAAGAGATGCTGCTGGCCTTCTGGCAGTGTTTTGAAGTAACAACACATGGGGCCCCTGGGGACACCTTGCTTAGGGTCCATAAAACTCTAAACACGCCCCTGCACTTGTGAGTCTTTGTAAACTTTCCAGTTTCAAGTCAAATTTTCATTTCAAAAATGTCCTCTAGAAGCCTATTAGTCCCATTAGTGTTGCTCTTTTGAGGGATGAAGTCTATTTCATAAACCACTGGATCTAACCATCAGAGAGAGAAGTGGATGCCCAGACAACAAGACGAGAAGAACATTGTCTGTAGTTTGAGAAACAGCTAGAAGCTCCATTAAGCAGCACACAATAAACTCCGGCTTCATCTGCAACATTGAAGAGAAGAGATGCTGCTGGCCTTCTGGCAGTGTTTTGAAGTAACAACACATGGCAAATAAAAATAAAAGGGTAGAATGGGCATGATACATGGAAAAATCTACAGCTCATTTGGAATGTTTGAGGTGTTGTATTGCTGAGCAAATAGTCATGATAGATGTGCATTAATGCATATTGTACCAATGTGTATTTTGTGTTTTCTGCAGATGTATATAACTCTGGTATGGAGGACTAAAGGCACAAGGCTGACCAAACCCACTCTCTGTCTGACTGTCCTCTCACTGGCTGTTCTGGTGGGCATCGTGCGTGTAGCTGAGAACCGCAACCACTGGTCTGATGCTCTAGCTGGATATCTCACCGGAGGAGCTATCGCCGCTTTTCTGGTGAGAATCTGTCAACTTTGGAGACCAAAATACGCCATAGCCAGGCGGTTCAATGCATACCCATTCAAGAACATACACTACCATTCAAAAGTTTGAAGGAATAAGCAATATTGTCTAGAAAGGAGGTTTCCATCAAAAGTGACGGTAAAGACATTTATTGTGTTAAAAAAGATTTCTATTTCAAAAATGCTGATCTTTTGAACTTTCTATTCAGCAGTAAATAATAAAATGAATGAAATGTTTTATGGTTTCCACAAAAATATTTAGCAGCATATAATAATCAGAAATGTTTCTTGAGCAGCAAATAAGAATATTTTAATTATTTATGAAGGATCATGTGACAAAGAAGACTGGAGTAATGATGCTGAAAATTCAGCTTTGCCATCACAGGAATAAATCGCATTTTAAAATATATGAAAATATAAAACAAAATTTTAAACTGTAATAATATTTGACAATATTACTATTTTTAATGTATATGTATCTAGGAAATGCAGCCTTGGTGAGCTTAAGAGACTTTCAGAAACATAAAAAATCTTACTGATCCCAGACTTTCGAAAAATAGAGTATTGCATATACTACAAGATCACAGAAAAGCTGAAATCTGCATCATAAAATTGCATCTTGAAGCCTTTGTTCACGCCATGTCAGAGGGTAAAACAGGTCATTACTCTGAGCACATACCTGTTTAACAGCTAATACTAGTACTCAGATGTTTAGTGAGTCTGTAGCTAATCCACTGGCTTTAGATTCCATCCTTCATCCTCTTAAATCAAGTCCAATCATAACCATGCCAAGGCTGAACATGTTTTGGGCATAAAGCCTTAATCCACAAGAGGCAGATCCTGCATTGTCGTACTGTAAATGCCTTAGTCGCACATTTTTATTGTCATTATTAACCCTTGCTCTTGGTTCACCTCCAGGTCACATGTGTGATCAATAACTTCCAGCAGACCCAGCCTCAGCTGCCACCCTTACCGCCCCCTGTGCACCCTCCACGCCAGGAGCCCTCGCTCAACATGCCCATGGTGGCCATGCCCTGCGTAGAGAGTCCACTCGAAAAGTTAAGTGGCCCTCAGGTAAGGGGTGATGGGTGGGTGCATTGGACACCAGGAAGGCGTGGGAAATCTAAACAAGAGCTTACAGCTAACTGTACTGTATAATAATGTACCTATTCTTCAGCTGAATGAGGTCTGCTGCCCACATACTTGTGGTTTTAAAATAGCCGTGAATAATGGGATCATATATCCAGAATGTGGTAATACTGATATTATTGGCTCTGAAGAGGAGTTTGGAGCATTGTTTTTTTCTCATTAGCTCAGTTTCCTAAGCCTAGTAGTTAGTTGCCCTAGACAGCATTTTTAAGGCATCATAGGTATGCTTCAGATGTGAAGGCTGCTCCAAAAAATATCATAGTCTCCTTGTATTAACCAGATTCTAAGCAAGCATTGCATCCAGGGTCAGAAATTACATTTTTATTTAAGGGGCAACATTTCCCCAATGGAATTGATTTCCAGGGTCATTTTTTGGCTTTGTCTACACAGTTTTTATAATTGCTTTATTAAATGTGTTTTGTATTTATTTCAAATGCTTAAATTAAATCAATTGCTTCAATCAGTCACAATATTATAGACAGTGGTTTTCAAACTGTGGGGCTAGCACCCATTAAGGGGGGCAAACACCTGTTGATTCAGAAGCATACAGGTGTAAATAAAGATTTTGCTAGAGGGGACAATTTGACTAGTCTCCCAGCTAGTCGAGCGAAATCTTCATTGGCTACGGTTACTGCAGATTTGGTGCACTTTAGTTTGAGCAAAAACAAAAAGCAAAGAATACCACAGATGGTAAAATGGTTAAACTGACTGAAAAGCAGGCTCAGCCGTCACACTAAATTTAGTAAGCTGTTTATATTTTTAATGTTTCAGTATAACTAACACCCTGTCTACAACAAACGCGAGTGGTGCAACACGACATGACAAAAGACAATAAAACCCATTGTAATCAAGTGACACTGAATGCGGTGTGGCATCGTGTGAAATTAGATGAATGTAGGGAGTTTGTGTCCTAAAAGGTTGAAAACCCCTGTTATAGATAATACAATTTTATCAACATCAACAAAAGCCATATTTATACTGCAGAGGTGGAACAGAAACTGCATCTGACATGGCATTTATGTTTATTTACAGATTTTATAATGCTACTCAAAGGTGGCATACATGCATTTACACAATTGCATAATTTAAATAGCCCACAAAAGATATGCAAATTATTAAAAAAAACAGGAACTGTTACAGGGCACTGCAATTTTATGACAAAAATATTTTGGTCGGTTTGCATTCAAAAAATATTAGTGTTGGAGAAACGGCACACCATTCTGGCTACACAAAATAAGCAAGCTAAGAAGAGTTTATGACATAGTTTTTTGCTTTTTACACATTCAAAAATCAAGATATAGTGATATAGTGGATAGTGGACAGTAGGTAGAGCATTGCGTTAGCAGCGCAAAAGGTCGTGGGTTAGGCTCAGCCGTCACACTAAATTTAGTAAGCTGTTTATATTTTTAATGTTTCAGTATAACTAACACCCTGTCTACAACAAACGCGAGTGGTGCAACACGACATGACAAAAGACAATAAAACCCATTGTAATCAAGTGACACTGAATGCGGTGTGGCATCGTGTGAAATTAGATGAATGTAGAGAGTTTGTGTCCTAAAAGGTTGAAAACCCCTGTTATAGATAATACAATTTTATCAACATCAACAAAAGCCATATTTATACTGCAGAGGTGGAACAGAAACTGCATCTGACATGGCATTTATGTTTATTTACAGATTTTATAATGCTACTCAAAGGTGGCATACATGCATTTACACAATTGCATAATTTAAATAGCCCACAAAAGATATGCAAATTATTAAAAATACTGTAAAAGTATTATTACAGGGCACTGCAATTTTATGACAAAAATATTTTGGTCGGTTTGCATTCAAAAAATATTAGTGTTGGAGAAACGGCACACCATTCTGGCTACACAAAATAAGCAAGCTAAGAAGAGTTTATGACATAGTTTTTTGCTTTTTACACATTCAAAAATCAAGATATAGTGATATAGTGGATAGTGGACAGTAGGTAGAGCATTGCGTTAGCAGCGCAAAAGGTTGTGGGTTCGATTCCCAGGGAACACACATACTGGTAAAAAATGTATAGCCTGAATGCACTGTAAGTCGCTTTGGATAAAAGCGTCTGCTAAATGCATAAATTATTAATTATTATTATTAATTATTAAATTATTATTAGCATGAAAAACACAGCAGTTAATCAAACTGGGAATAAATTAAAGCAAGTGAAGACGTTCCCCATTTCTAATGCAGTCCATGACTAAAGTCTAGCGCGAGTTACACACTCTCGTAATAATCGCTGAAGCTGTCTACTCTTCAAAATAAATCTCTTAATTACATTTGTATCTGCACTTTGTAGTTTATGATGAGAAAATTCAACTTTTCAGCAGTGACCATTCTAAATGCCTCTGATTGGCATCGCATTCTTAAGCTCAACAGAGCTCAGTGCTGCAAAAAAAAAAAAAAATAATAATCAGATGCAACTTTAGCAGATTTAAATGTAATGCAGCCATCAACACTTTTTATTCATTTTTCATTTCACTTTAATCGCAACAGCGGTAGGCCAAATTGTTTTTTTTTTTATTCTTTATCTTGAATTTGGAAGCATTTATGTTCATTTTGGTGGCATTTTTGCCCCAACCCACGTTATTTTCTGACCCTGATTGCATCCCTCAGTAGTGAAATGTCACCTTGACCCTGTTCTCTCCCTTCTGCACTCTTTCAGAAATGCGTTGTTTTCTATCCTCAGCAGGTTCCAGGGGTTTTGTACACAGGCATCACATGACCATCAGCCATACCTGGTCCCCGCCCCTCCCGATGTGCTCATCCACTCACGTCGCTCCATCTCCTGCGCAGTCTAGACATGCCTTCGGAATATTCTACCTGCGCTCGCCCTAGACCCTCTGTCACAAGATCATACTCCACTCAGGTCTAGAGGCTCCCCGTACTCACCTCTACTGCCCCCTACTGGCTGACAGAGACAATGACAGCAATAGCCACTCATTTGAATCGGGATTATTTTGTAATGACAGCCTCATGCTTGTCTGAATCCTCATAGTATCTGTCTCTTATCTTTTGGGTGGGTGTTTTGTATTATTTTTGCTAAAGGAAAGTGTTCCAACTGATAATAATCTTCCATCTCTGTAAATTTGCAGTGTATTTGCATTATTAATGCCAGACATTGACATTCTGTGTACATTCTAAAAAGATTTTCTCATCTAACAGCCATACAGAAACTGTGAAATTTAAGATTTAAATTAACATCTACTGACATTTAAGAGTGAAAGGAAGAAAATCGATTCTATTTTTGGAAATATAGATTGGTAGGATGTAGCAAACTACTATTAAGCATATTTGAAAGATAATAAATAGATTGTTAGCACTATTTTTATGGCTAAGTATTGAAGTTAAGTATCCATGGAGCAAAATATTGCATTATTCAGAAATAGGGTTATAGAGAATCAATAGCTGTACAGAGACAGTTTTCAAGACTATAATATATTTAATAACATTTCAGCACCAGTTAGGTGGGATGTGAAGGAGACAAATATGTACAGGATTTAGCAAATGTTTTATATCTTACATTGTATAAAATGTGAATGTTTTCCCTTGGGATTTTCCTGCTAGAATTATTGACAGTTTAAGTCAATTTAGTGATATAATCCAGAACCAAAAATACAGAGACTAAGGAATCACCTCAGGTTTCATCCTAAGGTAAATGGGATACATCTTACCAACTGTCCGTGTCTCACATAAGATTATATAATATTTTGTAAATAACTCTTTTTTTTTTTTTTTTTTGGCATTTTACATACGTTTTTATTAAACAACTTCATTCTGTAGAATTTACTGAACATGTGTACAAGAGACTTGCGTGAAACACTCATTTGTGATTTTTTTTTGAAAAGATTGTGAAACTGAAAATATTCTGTAAAGCTTGTTGTCAGACATTTTGTCTATTGATGTGATTGGCTATTTTGTAAGCCAACATTTTTCTACATATTTCATCCACTGAAGGAAGTGAGATAAAGCCTCTGTATGTAACATGGTGCTTGAATGTGACTGTTCAGGTATAACCCTCCTTTCATTTTGTAAAAAATAAATAAATAAAATAATAAAATAATAATAAACTTTAAAGTTCAATATGAAGATAGATGATTCTTGCAGATCAGCTGATTGTTAATTAAACATTTAATTAAAAGGAAATGGTCTGAATTTTGTTTTATTATTATTGCAGATCGCCCTCTGGTGGTGCTTGATGAAACTTAAAGGGGTCATAGGATGCCCATTTTCCACAAGTTGATATGATTCTTTGGGGTCTTAATGAAAAGTCTGTAACATAGTTTGGTTAAAATTTCTCAATGGTAGTGTAAAAAACAAATTTTGTACCCTGTCAAAAACCAAGTAGATATAACTGCAGACCGGAGATCTCCAAAATGGGGCGTGAACTCCAAAAGTGGGCAGAACCTCCAAAATGGGGCGGGGTCTCCTCGCGCAAAGACTTTCACCATTGGCTGTGGCTTCAGCCCCATTTGGAGATCTCCAGGCTGCAGTTATACCCTTCTCTCAAAAACAGCTCTTTTCAGATCAAGCCATTTTTGCAGCATTTTCCTTTAAATGTTAATGAGCTCTGCTGGCCCCGCCCCTCTCTTCCGAGCTGCTCTCAGAGAGAATGTTTACTTTAGCCGCATTCAACACACATTTCAGTTCAAACAACTTGTAAAAGTGCATGTAGCATCGTATGACCCCTTTAAGGAGTCTAAATACACAGGCTAAATAGAAGTTCCTAAGGGCTCTGGTCCTGTCCTGTGATTGTGCATAAAGATTTTACAAATTCAAAACGTTATTAAGACAGTATATATACAGTGGGTACGGAAAGTATTCAGACCCCCTTCAATTTATCACTCTTTGTTATATTGCAGCCATTTGCTAAAATCATTTAAGTTAATTTTTTTTCCTCATTAATGTACACACAGCACCCCACATTGACAGAAAAACACAGAATCGTTGACATTTTTGCAGATTTATTAAAAAAGAAAAACTGAAATATCACATGGTCCTA
>NW_015557156.1:397684-399624 GCF_001515605.1 Sinocyclocheilus anshuiensis
AGGAATGCAAGTACAGGCAAAGCTCTGCATTCTTTCACCCTCCACCAGCAGCCTTCCTCCAGCATTTATGAAGCATTTAGGCTAATAATCCATACACTCTCTATGTACTACAAGGGATATTATGATTTTGTGTGTGTGTGATTATTTAAGTAATTTAAATAATAAAACGTGTCAAGTCAATTTTATTACGTTTTCATTGCAATCTTAGCATGATTTTGAGTGGAACTTTGTAGAAATTCAGAGGTTTGCGATGTAAAATTGTTGAAAAAAGCATTCAAATTCAGCATTCTATTCTGAATCCCATATTTTCAATATTTATTGTTTTTCTTCTTGTATATTTAAATATTTAATGCATATTTAATTAGTAAAATCTGCTTTAAATGTTCTAAATTCTAAACCGTATCCCTATTTCCTGTATAAAACAAAAACATAATTGAATTAAATTAAATTTCAGTGTTACATCAGACGTTTGGACTGTATTTCTATGGAAGCCCGTTTCCGCCACTGAATAAAAAAATAAAAAAAGGTCATTGCGACTTTTTATCTCACAATTCGTACTTTTTTTCACAGAATTGCGTGATATAAACTCACAATTGCGAGTTATAAAGTTAGAATTGCGAGATATAGTAAGAATTCTGACTTTTTTCCTCAGAATTGCGCGATATAAACTCACAATTGCGAGCTATAAAGTCAGAATTGCGAGATATAGTCACAATTGCGAGATAAAAACTCGCAATTCTGACTTTTTTTCTCGCAATTGCGAGTTTATATCTCGCAATTCGGACTTTTTTCTCAGAATTGCGTGATATAAACTCGCAATTGCGAGTTAAAGTCCAATTTTGAGGGGGGTAAAAAGACTGATATGTTCTCAGAATTGCGAGTTTATATCTCACAATTCTGAGAAAAAAAGTCAGAATTGTGAGATAAAAAGTCGCAATTACCTCTTTTATTTTTTATTCAGTGGCGGAAACTGGCTTCCATATATTTCAGACCTAACAGCCTAACTTCACTTTTTTTCTTTTTCTTTTTTTTTTAGATCACAATTATAGCTGTGCTGAAGAAATGACCAATCAATGAAAGCACATCTTTTGATTGACACGTCCAAAGAAGCGCTCAATCATATAAGTGGGCGGGACAATAAGGTTGTCGACGTTGTATAGACACGCCCACACAGCTGATTTAAGAGTCAGAGGGAGTTCGCTGAGAGAAGTGGGAGGAAACTAGAGTGCACAACGCCGGTGAGCAAACCGGAAAGTGTCTCAAACTCCAGAGATTTTCGGATAATTTTGTCGCATCCGTGTCATTCTCCGTAAAAACAGGTGATTTGGGGAAAGCAGGTCTTCTCAATAAAAGGCGCCTGAGAGAAAACAGGTGAGCTAACGTTTAATATTCAGTTACACTTAAGTTCTTCTCACCTGAGCGCACACCTGTACCTGTTCTGCACAATCAGACAATGCACGCGCGGAACCATGTTGCTGATAAAATTCTTTTTATGTTAGGGAAAAGGAATTTATTGCTATAGTCTTAATTTAGGGAGGCTTCGTGAAACATATTCAAAATTAGAATACCATAACATGTTGATACTTATATTATTATTATTATTTTATTGTTCTGCTGTCCAAAATAACGTAGCTACTAGAATGCACGAGCAACTCCGCTATCTGTAACATCTCAGTTCTGGTCTGTGCAACACGCCCAGTCTGCATTGAGGCCTGTGTGTGTGTGTGTGTGTGTGTGTGTGTGTGTGTGTGTGTGTGTGGTAGAAACACAGTATATTAAATATAGATAAAATACCAAAAATATTGATAATACACCAAATAAAAAAGAATAAGAAAAAAAAATCCAAGTAAACAAGTAAATGTGGAAAAGTTTAGGGAAATATACTGTTAAAAATAATGATACTATAATAAAAAAAAAAAAAAAAATGAAGATTAATCAGA
>NW_015557156.1:400384-408607 GCF_001515605.1 Sinocyclocheilus anshuiensis
TATGTTTGTCTGTCTGTGTGTGTGTGTGTGTGTGTGTGTGTGTGTGTGTGTGTGTGTGTGTGTGTGTGTGTGGTAGAAACGACCTGAATTGCTCAGCCCTGAGGAGACACATTCAGATCAGACTCTGAACAAGATGCCTTAACTCTTATGTCACAATGCTAGTTACAAAGTTGCATGAATGTCTTCATTTCTTTGTGAAGTCTTTTGCATTAGAATTGATTCAATTTGCCCTGCATAAAATGGTCACTGTAAGCATTGGTGTCTCCTGTGTTGCTGTTGTTGACTTCATCTCAGAGCTGTTGGCATTTGAACTATAAGCAAGGATTGAACATAAGCCAAGATCAGTGGGATGAGCGAACGTGCTGATGGAGGGATAAAGTAAGGCATGGCACTGCAGGTGACTACTGTGACGGCAGGACAGACTCGCACCCTTTAAAACGTCCCACATTACCCTCTTCAAAAATAATTTACAAATTAGTTCTGATGTGTAAAGCTAATATTGAGCTTAATCTTATCATATTTCAGCCTACTGAGACTACTTTTTGTACATTAAAAAAAAAAATGCAATGCTTTTACTTGCATTCAATTGGCATTTAAAGGCATGAAATTTAAATGTAAAAGGGTATTTCACATGAAATATAAAATACATATGAGAAATACTATATATAAATGCGTATTTATTTAGATTCCAGGGTGAAATATGAAGGATATTTTACCAAGTCTTGTGTTTGGCCCTGATGGCCAGATATAACCAGGTTTGAATTTCTACACTTAAACTGTAGACTGAAGTATTATAAACACAATTAAATGCAAATTCAGGCTGTTTTCTGCAGTTCTTCTGTTACAAGTTTTAAATTCAGACAGCAAGCTCTAACATGTTGCCTTCTAAGGTCTTGCATTAAGGCTTCAAGCTAGAGGAAGTGTTTCAGTGCAGTGAAGCAACTTTTCAGTATCAAGTTCACTGTTTTGTTCTGTCATGGGTGGCTGTTTGTTCCTCATTGCTAAACCACGATTGTCCAACAACTCTTTTTGTCACTCACTTGTTCTATACTTCACTCATAGTTTGTTCCTTTTTTTTGTTCTTGTATAATCGGATGAGAAACCATCGTGGGACAACCCAACAGAGGTGCATGTCATGTGCACGGGCACACACTGTCATCTGCATTTAATCACAGCGACTGTATTTGAGCCGTTAATGAACTTGCAGACAGAGATGACACCCTGCTAATCTCCTTATCCCTCTTACACTCGCTCCATCTCAACAGTACACTAAAGCTGTGCTGTTGTCATCTCTTTTCAATTTCAAGATATACCTCTCTGATGCTCTTGAGTGCCATTAATGGTATCACTGCACATCACTTAGCACCTTTTTCCCACTCTGGCTGTCTGGCTTTCTATCAGTCTGGTTAGAAATTGTCAGATTGAAATGAGTGTAGAGGTTGCTATCAGTAAGTATACTCAATGTTTGAATAGGCAGAGAACTTTGAATCCCAGAAGCCTCTCTTTTCCTTGCCCCTGAGAGATGGATCTATGTAGGACACTGCCATATGACTCGCCTTGAGTTACCAGGGTGAAATCCCACTTAGTGTTTTTTTTTCTTCTTTAAGTCCTATTCCTTGTTTTCCTTATTTATATATTTTAATTTTATCTGTTATTTATTCAGTAACCGTATTACAAATGGCAGTTGTGAATTGCAATAAACTCTTTTATAATTGTCAATATTAGAGGTGTGGTGCACAGTTGTTCGTGATTTTGTTTAAAAAAAAACATTTTTTAATTCATAGAACTTTTAGTGGTAACTGGCTGCAAATTTTACAGTAATATGCATTACTGGTAATATATATTACTAGTATATTTTAACACCATCCTCAGAATTAGAGAAAAATATACTCCCCAAAAGTCTGTTCAGATACTGAAATACTGTATTCATGTGACGTTATTAACCATGTACTATAGACACACCCCAAAATGGCAGACATTGACCATTTTGAGTGGAACTGAACTGACGTCCAGTAATTTGTGCAGTTAGGCATGCCTACTTCTAGATATTTTACAGCCTTTTGCTTCTAAATGGATCCTTTTGTTGAAGTAACATTGCTCTGATGTTCATATTATGCATATTAGAATTTATCCATTTAGACTCTGACAGCATAGGCTATGTTTCTTTAAAGAGGAACTTTGCATAATTTATCAAACTCATCAGATGTTTCTTATTTGCCCTCTGAATATTTTTTAACTGGGCTCTTGTGATTAAACATTTCTGAACATGCATAGCGCTGTAAGCGGTTTAAGCCATATTAGGTTACATTTTTGCACTTTTTTACAGAAATAAAGGTGTTATCCTTAATTTCAGAGTTCTGGAGCCTTCTGAAAGGTGTGGCGGATAATGAAATTGTCTTTGTCCAAACTTGTTTAGGAATTACTCCTTCAGAGCAGATGTTTCTCCACTTCAAAGTAATAGGAGCTTGTGTCTTGTGTATGTTTGCATCAGCACACAGTAGGTGTTTGGAAGACCCTCACTAAAAGTGCCTTAAGGTGCGACGCGTCACGAACTAAGGAATGCATTTTCAAAGTCTGTTTTATTGCACACTAGCATTTTGCTTTACTGCTGTATACTGCTATTTGTCTCTTAAGTTACATTGATCTTGCCATGAAAATAGCCATAGATGCTGGTATGGCAATGCAAACAAATGAATTAATTCACTAGCTAAATGTAGGCCTGACACCATAAATGTCATGGAAACAGTGGGTCTCATTTAAAAATAATTTCATTCTTGCCACAATTCTGCACGGTGCACGCATAATTTTTCAGAATTCATACGATACTAACATGATATAACATTATACTATAAAATTAAAATGATAAATATATGAATTATAAAAATATAAAAGTTTTGGAAATCTTAGACTTTTTAAAATGTGGTGTTTTAATTGGTTCTAAATTTTGTCCTAAACGAAGAATAAATGGAAATGAGAACTTTTGCTAAATCATGATTTCTGCATGAAAATGTTTAACATGTGCGCGCACACCAAGTTACTGTTTGTATTTTGCCACTTTCCAGGTTAGTCAGACTTGGTTTCTAGCCACAAAAGAAGACATTACCAAGCACTTGTATTTGGTAATATGAATTTTTAAAACTGATTGTTGGGGTTCTAATTTGAGTGTGGGAATTTACGGAATTCCTATAATTACAGGTTGTTAAAAAAATTTGACTCTGTATGGAATAAATCGGGAAAGGAAAGAACAATTGGAAGCAAAAGAGTCAGAAGCCTGAGCAGGTGTGGTTGTCATGTTTTATAGGACAATAATGACACATACTGGAGTCAGATGCTTGAACGAGTCACAATGTAGATGTTTGTGTACAATTTTATTTTTTTTTTTCTCCACATTTGTCATTTTATTTGGGTTATCCTGCGGAACTTTAATATTTTAAAACCACAAACATAAATGCTTTCACTTTCTCTCACATGTAGCCAAAATGTCAGACGCAGAGAAGTTCCTCTATGCCGACCGCAATACTATCAATGACCCTTTGGCCCAGGCGGACTGGGCCTCTAAGAAGCTGGTGTGGGTTCCCTCAGAGAAGCTTGGCTTTGAGGCTGGCTCCGTCAAAGAGGAGACTGGAGATGAGTGTCTTGTGGAGCTGGTCGACTCTGGCAAGAAGATCAGGGTGAACAAAGATGACATCCAGAAGATGAACCCACCCAAGTTCAGCAAGGTGGAGGATATGGCGGAGCTCACCTGCCTGAATGAAGCCTCTGTTCTGCACAACCTGAGGGAGAGGTACTACTCGGGGCTCATCTATGTAAGTCTGTCTGAACTGTGCATGTTTGTGGTGTTCAAGTTCCGATATTGTGCATGTACTGGCAGGTTAACAAATGAACATGCTGACTATGCAGAAAACTAAACAATTGTTTCATGTTGTTTCATTACTCACAGAGAGTCATCTAATGTTGGGTGATTTGTTATTTTTAAGCGTTTAGTCAATCTGCTTAAAACACTTTATGACGATTGGCATGTGTAAATCATTGTTTCAGACATACTCTGGGCTCTTCTGTGTGGTAATAAACCCATATAAGCATCTGCCTATCTACACGGAAGAGATCGTCGAGATGTACAAGGGCAAAAAGAGGCATGAGATGCCCCCTCATATCTATGCCATCACAGACACGGCCTACAGGAGCATGATGCAGGGTGAGAACACTAACTGCATGACTGATACCACTATTCATGCCAAAATGGCACTCCTGTTCATGTGATAGGGTGCTGTTAATTTTTTTTTTTTTTTTCTTTTTTTTTTTTTCTTTATCTTTTTAGATCGTGAGGATCAGTCCATATTGTGCACGTAAGCTTGACTTGGAACTTCTGAAATACTAGTACCAAAATCAAAATGACCAGCACTGTGTTCCTTCAAAACTTATTCTTTATTAATATTTCCCCAGGGGTGAATCTGGTGCTGGAAAAACAGAAAACACCAAAAAAGTCATTCAGTACCTTGCATTTGTAGCGTCCTCCTTCAAAACAAAGAAAGATCAAGTGCGTATAAAACCCCCTTTTTTCCCCACTAAGTTGTCATGGAAACCAGTCATTCACGAGCAAATGTTCATTTGCGTAAACAGCCGACAGATAAGACGAGTGCTGATTGTCATGACAGAGCTGTTCATAAATAACCACATCCATTTTTAACATCAGCTATTGTCTCCAGCCCCCTTCATGACAAATGTTTTATTGATATCAGTTTTATCTCTTCCTGTTTTTCATCCTCCATTTTTCCTGTCAAAAGTCTTTCTCAGTTTTTCTTTATGGATTTGAACCTTCTGTCATTCTCTCTGTCCTCTCTCTGGACCAGGAAGTCAAAATTCTGTGTTTTCACATTTCCTGTATCAGGCCTAGACCTATTCCCACTGGATTTCTAATGACTTTGTGAATACCTGCATATTTGTTTATGGTTGATAATACACTAAACCCTTTAAAAAAACGCTACAAACATACTGTTGTGCCATACGGTTGAGCATGTTTGAGTGTCCCTTCATTTTGTGCCCATATTTTGAGACTTTCTCTTTTTTTTCATCCTCCAGAGCAGTGTCAACCTGTCACATGTGAGTTATATGCCTTCCCCATTCCTCTCTCTGTCCAACCATACCATCCATTACTTTTTTTTTGGCTGTATACACACCCCTCTTTGCTGGTCATTTGATCATGGTTGTCTACAGGCTTGATTATATGTTATGTTATGTTATGTTGCAAAGTCTCCTAACAGCTTCAGCTAATGCAAATTCTAACACTGGTGTGGAACAAAGTTTAATGCACAAATGGTTTTTAACATTATAAACGTAGTGGAAGAAGCAAAAATGAGCATCAGTTTTGAGCCTCAAGCAAAACTTTCATTTGCAAATATGTGATCTGGGTCTACGGTGTGTTGATGGTTTGGGAACTTTGTTTCAGGATATGTAGTCTTTGTTTCACTAGTCACTAACAGTTCCTGCTGTTGTAACTTTAAATGTGCTCTTAATTCCATCTAATCAATTTGTCTGCCAGGGGGAGTTGGAGAAACAGTTGCTCCAGGCTAACCCAATTCTGGAGGCCTTTGGCAATGCCAAGACTGTGAAAAACGACAATTCTTCTCGATTTGTAAGTGTGCACAGACAAAAATCACCCTTGACTCCTCCTAAAAGGTCCCAAGGTCTTAAATGTTGACATGAATCAATAAAAGCTATTCATTCACAGGGAAAGTTTATCAGGATAAACTTTGATGTCAACGGTTACATCGTTGGAGCCAATATTGAGACCTGTATCCTTTGACTGAAACATTTAGGAAACTAAAATATTAACAAGCTAACAATTTATATTTCATTGTTCTCATGCAGAATGTATTCATCTTATTCTGTTAATCCCCTAACAAGCATTTTTCAGATCTGTTGGAGAAGTCTCGTGCAATCAGACAGGCCAAAGATGAACGGACCTTCCATGTTTTTTATTACTTGTTGTCGGGAGCAGGAGACAAATTGCGTGGTGAGAACCATTTCATGCCATTAACAAATTCAAGCTATAAATTCTTCAAAGCCATACATGTTAGGGTTTTTTTTTGTTGTTTTGTTTTGTTTTTTTTTAATATAATTTGAAGGAACAAGAATCAACTCAATGTGATGCTGTGTTTTGTGAATATACACCAAGTTTACTTAAAGGGGTCATATGATGCTTTTTTAAAGATCATTATTTTGTGTATTTGGTGTAACAGAATATGTTGACATGCTTTAATGTTCAAAAAACACATTACGCACAACACGCGCACACACACGCACACGATGCGCAAAACTCCGCATTTGAACAGTCAATAGCAAATACTTAAACTAGTAACAAAACATACTTACAGTCGCTGATTCAGAAGCGCCAGATTGTCATAGCAAAGTCAGAATTACCTCCTCTCCTAGGTTCATGAAACGGTCGTCCATAAAATGCATTGCTGTTCTGTTGTAAGTCATCTTAAAGATTCCTAAATGCATCTACTTTCGGAAGGCCAAATAAAGTGCTTTTGCTTTCGCCTAGAAACACACAGCGTCTCTCTGACATGGCTGCATCAACACTAACTGCGGTTACTGAAACCACGCCTTCTTTCTTTGCGTGCACATTTGGGCGCATTATGCAAATATTCCCACATAGTAACCTAGATATGTGGGGGCGTGTTAGAACGAGCCGTTTTAGGGGGGTGTGGCAGAGTCTTAACTTTGATAAAGAATATCTCTTTGGGTTTGAGACTTTAGTCTTTGCAACTTCAGGGATCTTATCTATTCACGAACAGCTTGTAACACTCCAAAGAGAAAGGAAAACTTGAAATCGCATCATATGACCCCTTTAACTTTAACACTGAATACCCATGAGACAGTGTAGTATACTCTAGGACTAATCTCTGTGAAAAGTTTCTAAAGTCTATTCTCCACTCTACAGCTGAGCTGTGCCTAGAGGACTACAATAAGTACCGATTCCTGTCAAATGGGAATGTTACAATCCCTGGACAACAGGATAAAGAATTGTTTGCTGAAACCATAGATTCCTTCAGGATTATGGGCATCCCTGAGGAGGAGCAGACAGGTATAGAGATTCAAACAAGACACTCATTCATCAGTATTTCTTCTGCAGTGTGTTTAATCGCCTTAAAGGTGTGGCATCTTTCATGAATCAGGAAAGCTTGCCAGTTTCTCATGATGGCCTGTGTTGAACTATACTTTGTAGCTGTTCTTATTATATTGAATGAACTTGAAGTTTGGTGTTTGTTTTTCTGAGAGGTGGCGTTTTGGTTTGAGGAAATGTAATGTGTTCTGTTATCATGTCCCAGGTCTTTTGAAGGTAGTATCTGCTGTACTGCAGTTGGGAAACATGAGTTTTAAAAAGGAACGCAACTCTGACCAAGCCTCCATGCCCGATGACACAGGTTCCACTTTCTTTATTAACATGCACTACAAATGAATCCCAGCTTGGTTTATTCTTACATGTTATACTTAATGTTTATTCTAGAGTGAAATCAATCATTTTTTCTGAGTTTTAAATGTTCATTTTCTCATTTATCAGCTGCCCAGAAGGTGAGTCACCTCTTGGGCATGAATGTGACCGATTTCACACGTGCTATTCTCACGCCATGCATCAAAGTGGGTCGTGATTACGTTCAGAAGGCTCAGACTCAAGAGCAGGCTGAGTTTGCAGTGGAGGCTTTGGCCAAAGCCACTTATGAGAGACTATTTCGCTGGTTGGTTATGCGCATCAACAAAGCTTTAGACAAGACCAAGCGCCAGGGAGCTTCTTTCATCGGAATACTGGATATCGCTGGATTTGAGATCTTTGAGGTGTGAAAGGGTTGTGGAAAAATTTGAATTTCCCAGATGTTTTATTTTTGAGTGCCTCCATTCTAATGGACCATTTTGATTTCAAATTCTTTCTCTCTCTGTAGCTGAACTCATTTGAGCAGCTCTGCATCAACTACACCAACGAGAAGCTTCAGCAGCTGTTCAACCACACCATGTTCATCCTGGAGCAGGAGGAGTACCAGCGTGAAGGCATAGAATGGAGCTTCATTGACTTCGGCCTTGACCTGCAGCCCTGCATTGAACTCATTGAGAAGACTGTAGGTTTATTCTTTCCTCTTCAAACTTTGTAGATTCCTTTGCTTGTCTCAAATCCTCCTCCATTCCTTGAGTTTCTTTTTTCTTTTTCTTTTTTATATTGAATCT
>NW_015557156.1:408802-430697 GCF_001515605.1 Sinocyclocheilus anshuiensis
CCCGGGCTGGTCCTCCAGGAATTCTGGCTCTGTTGGATGAGGAGTGCTGGTTCCCGAAAGCCACAGACAAATCCTTTGTGGAGAAAGTTGTTCAGGAATTGAGCAGCAACTCAAAATTCCAGAAACCCAAGAAGCTCAAAGATGATGCTGACTTCTGTATCATTCACTACGCTGGCAAAGTAAGAGCCATTATGGGTCTTAAACATTATTTGAACAAGATTAGTTTCTCATATGTTTGTAAAGTAATTGATACTGTGGATGTTTGTACCATGAAGTCATACTGGATAAGCAATGTTGCATCACAATGTTATAGTGTTCAGTATAAAAATAAATTAACACTTACAGTCATGGCCAAAAGTTTTGGCAGTGACAAATTTTGTTTTGCAAAGTTTGCTGCTTCAGTATTTGTAGATTATTTTTCCACATGTTTCTATGGTATATTGAAAAACAATGATAAGCATATCATAAGTTTTAAAGGCTTTTATTGGCAAAAATATATAATGAGTCAATATTTACAGTGTTGACCTTTGTTCTTCATAACCTCTGCAATTCGCTCTGGCATGCTGGATATTAGCTTCTGGGCCAAATCCTGACTGATGGCAATCCATTCTTGCCTTAGTTCTCGGAGTTGATCACAATTTGTGGGCTTCTGCTTGTCCACTCGCCTTTTGAGGACTGACCACAGGTTCTCTATGGGACTGAGATCCGGGGAGTTGCCTGGCTACGGATCCAAAATTTCAGTGTAATCTTCGAGCCACTTCTTTATCACTCTTGCTTTGTGACATGGTGCTCCATCATGCTGGAAAGTGCACGGATCATCACCAAATTGCTCATGGATCGTTGTAAGAAGCCACTCTTGCAGGACGTTTTGATACTGTTCTTTATTCATGGCAGTGCTTTTGGGCAGAATTATGAGAGGGCCCACTCCCTTGTTTGAAAAGCAACCCCACACATGGATGGTCTCGGGATGCTTCACTGTTGGCACGTCACAGGACTCATGGTAGCGTTCACCTTTTCTTCTCCGAACAAACGTTTTTCCAGATGTCCCAAACAGTCGGAAGGGAGCTTCATCAGAGAAAATAACTTTGCACCAGTCTTCTGCTGTCCAATCCTTGTACTTCCTGCAGAATTTCAGTCTGTCCTTGACGTTTTTCTTTGAGAGAAGTGGCTTCTTTGCTGCCCTTCTTGACTCCAGGCCGTTGTCCAAAAGTCTTGGCCTCACTGTGCGTGCAGATGCTCTCACACCAACCTGCTACCATTCCTGAGCAAGCTCTGCACTGGTGGTGACAGGATTCCGTAGCTGACTCCTCCGGAGGAGACGTCCTGGCGCTTGCTCTCTGGGACGTCCTGAAGACTTCACTGCAGTCGAACCTCTCTCCTTGAAGTTCTTGATGATCCGGTAAATGGTTCTTTCAGGTGCAATATTCTTTGTAGCAATTTCCTTGCATGTGAGGCCATTTTGATGCAAAGCGATGATGGCTGCACGTGTTTCTTTGGAGGTAACCATTGCTAATAAGAACACAATGATTGGAAGCGCTTCTTCCCTCTTTTTATAGCAATCAGTCTGCTCTTACAACCTAATTAGTATGATAGTGTTTTACCTGACTAGTACTCATTCACACTTTCACATGTGCTGCTGATATAAGTCAATTAATGTTAGCTGGTCATTTTGTGTCCGCATCAAAAAAACAGTGAACTTTGTTTTTTTTGGCCAATGAAACTTTTAGCAATTATTTAAAATGCATCTGATCACTCTACACAATAATCTAGAAACAATGTGAATGAACACCACAACAGCTTAAGCAGCAAACTTTGCAAAACACAATTTATGTCACTGCCAAAACTTTTGGCCATGACTGTACATGTTCTAGAACATTACATTTCTCTCACCTCCCCATATAAAACTAAAAACAAATGGGGCTTAAGAGGAAATACCTTATTGGATGTTATTTTTTTAAAAGTGTATGTGTCTGTCTGGTCTTGTACAGGTCGATTACAAGGCAAATGAATGGCTAATGAAAAACATGGACCCTCTGAATGACAATGTGGCTACTCTACTCAACCAATCATCGGACAAGTTTGTGTCTGAGCTCTGGAAGGATGGTATGACACTTTGGGTAGATTATTAGCCAGTAGATTGATTTAATGGTTGGTATTAATTGTATAATTGGAGTATGATTTCATATATAATTGGTATATAATTTGAGTATGATTTCGGATGTCACTAATGTCTAACAAGCTTTGACGACAATCCACCTGCTACATTGAGCTTTTGTTTGTCAGGCTTTTAGGTCATCTTGGAGAAAAGTGAGTCTGGCTCTGCCAGTGTGTAATATGCAGGTGGTCTGCTAATGTTCACCCTGGACACTAAAAGACTCCACAGATAAACATGAAAAGTTGTCTTAACTCTTATATTGGTTTCCTGCATAATGGGTGTTGTTTTTCATTGTTTTCATCAGTGGACAGAATTGTGGGATTGGACAAAGTGGCCGGAATGGCTGAATCCTTGCATGGAGCCGTCAAGACTCGTAAAGGAATGTTCCGGACCGTAGGACAACTGTACAAGGAGCAGCTGACAAATCTGATGACCACTCTCAGAAACACCAACCCTAACTTTGTCAGATGCATCATCCCCAATCATGAGAAGAAGGTATGAAGAGAAAAATCTTCAAAACGTTTGTACAGCCTGATGGCTCATGTTTCTTTTGAGGCCTCTAACAATTTAAGTCATTGCTTTTCACCTCTAGGCTGGTAAATTGGCACACCATCTGGTTCTAGATCAACTAAGGTGTAATGGAGTTCTAGAAGGAATTCGGATCTGTAGACAAGGGTTTCCAAACCGCATTGTCTTCCAGGAGTTCAGACAAAGGTATTTGGATTTTCATGAATGCTAAGTATTTGAACTGCTTATATATCATGTAGCAGGAAATAGAATTGCTTCGGTTTGACTATTTAGTATCTATAGACTTCTTAAATATTTTATTGGACAATTCCGGTTTTAATGCAAGTAGAAAACTTTTTTTTTTTATGAAGTATGCTCACTTCAGGGACTTGTTTAGTAAGATTTTTACCTGTAAAGATTTTAGATTCATGCGTTAATTAAAAAAATCTTGAATTTTAACTGCTGTATTTTTGTTTGCTTGTTTTTAATTTTGTGTTTATATATTATTCCAACTCTGTTTTTGCCATGAAGATAGCCTTGGATGCTGAAATGTCAAAAAAGAAAAACTACTACTGTATAGACTACTGAAACTAAGATAGTCTCTAATTTATTCTCCCCTAATATAATTTTAGATATGAGATCCTCACTCCAAATGCCATCCCCAAGGGCTTTATGGATGGAAAGCAGGCCTGTGTCCGCATGGTAAGAGTTAATGCACACCGTTATGAAACTCCTCAGCTTTGACAATTGATAATTTTTGTTGAAAATTTAAGTTGTTGATCGCATTTATAATTTTGTTTCTCTCTCTCTCTCTCTCTCTCTCTCTCTCTCTCTCTCTCTCTCTCAGATCAAAGCCCTGGAGCTGGATTCTAACTTGTACCGTATAGGTCAGAGTAAAGTGTTCTTCAGGGCTGGAGTTCTTGCCCACCTGGAAGAGGAGAGAGATCTGAAGATCACTGATGTCATTATCACTTTCCAAGCCTGGTGTAGAGGCTATGTTGCTAGGAGGTAGATATTTTTAAATATTTAATTTTGTAAAGATCTCTTTTCCATCACACTACAGCTAGGAGAGACTGAAGTGTTAATGACTTTAGCTGCTTGTTTTTAGGGATGCACCAATATTAAAATTCTGGCCGATACCGATAAGCTGCCAACTTTATAAGTGATTTTGAAATGTCTTGGACAACAGATGTCTGTAAGGTGTTAATTGAACAGGACTGTTTGACAATGACAAATTCAAGCTGAAGAAGATTGAGGAGGAAATTATGGTTCTTGATGACCAAAACACCAAACTTAACAAGGTCTAACAAACGTGTTATGCTTTTATATTCACTATATGATAATGGCTCCTGACAATTAATTCAATGCTACACGCAACAAATGCTGTATTAGTATTTCACTACAACTAAAATTGTTACCCAAAAATGAGTTTAACTACAGCTGAGATGAGTGACTTTTCTTAAAAAAAAGAACCATTTCTCGATTTCCATAAAGTCAGCCATTACTCCAACCCACCTGCAGGGACTGCATGAGGTGTCCATTTATCTGCTGCAAAAACTATTTTGTGCTTGTCCTGATAGTTGTGTGTTGGCATCTGTGCTTGCAGGAGAAAAAGCAGCTGGAGGAGAGAATGTCTGAGTTCACCACTAACCTGGCTGAAGAGGAAGAGAAATCCAAGAGTTTGCAGAAACTCAAGAACAAACATGAAGCCATGATTACCGACCTGGAGGGTAAGCGTTTTCAGGACCTTGAAATAATTTTTTTAAACATTTTTTTTTTCTCTCTAAAGTCAGCCCAAGAATGCTGATTGGGGGAAAAAAAAACTCTATTTGCAGCAACAAAGAGTTATGTTGCAGTCAGGGATGCGGGAAGTAGGGGTGCTGGGGGGGCTGCAGCACCCCCTGTTTTCACATGGTTGCAAATGCAACGCCAAGTTTGTTCATTTAAATTTATTCAGTTTTAGCATTTAATAATGTATTTGTAATGATCTCTGACATGTAAATTGTAAGTGAGCTATAATAAACCCATGTTTATCTTTATTAACATGATTAATTTTACTTGTGATGTTTTCTGTATGGGATGATTAGCCTAATCCTCATGAACACATTACGCTAGCGCGTGGTATCAGACATGAACTGTACAGAATGCGAACAAGATTAACTTTAATACAAGGAGATAGTGGCGCAAAAGCGAATATCAGATTTTTTAAAATGCCCATCCCAGCAAAAACTTTCCAAAATCGGCATTCAAACAACACCAGCCCCAGCACCGACGTAAGTGAACCAACCCCCCTTCACCCAACACGGACACACACAGCACCCCCAACCGAAAACATTTTCCCGCGCCCCTGGTTGCAGTGTTCTCTTTTCTCCATCTCAGTTTTTGCTTTTTTTTCAGTCTTTGACATGTTAAATGTCCACTCTTAGATCGTTTAAGGAAGGAAGAGAAGCAGAGGCAAGAGTTGGAGAAGAGTAGACGGAAGTTGGAGGGTGACTCTACAGAGCTGCATGATCAGATTGCAGAGCTGCAGGCTCAGATCGCAGAGCTCCGTGCTCAACTGGCCAAGAAAGAGGAAGAGCTCCAGGCTGCACTAGCAAGGCGAGTAAAACTTGTAACAAAAAAACCTATCAGAGGTTACTGGAGGATTTAACTTCCATTTCATCTGTCTATCACTTCCATATTTGTCATTTAGGCCTAACACTATCCCGAACACGTTTTTCATTTCTTGGTACATTTTTGTTATTTTTTTCCCCCCACTGTAGGATTGAGGAGGAAGCTGCACTTAAGAATGCTGCCCAGAAGAACATTCGTGAGTTGGAGGCCCAGATCTCAGAGCTGCAGGAAGATCTGGAGCTGGAGAAAGCTGCTCGTGCTAAAGCTGAGAAACACCGCAGGGACCTGGGAGAAGAACTGGAGGCTCTAAAGACAGAACTTGAGGACACACTGGACTCTACTGCAGCTCAGCAGGAACTCAGGTCAGCCATGAGGAAAACTGACTGGGCTAGTGAAGACCTGACTTGAGATATTTTGCTTCATCAAATAATCTGTACTTTTGTGTTTAACTTATGACTGGTAATTACAGTTGGATTATCTGTGATTGAAATTGTGCAAGGGTAGCATGTCATTCTTATGGGAAAATGAAGGTACTACTGCGCTGTCCTATATCAGCTTCAAGATTCTTCTCTTCCTATCTGAAGGGCAAAGAGAGAGACTGACGTGGCTCAGCTGAAGAAGACTCTGGAAGATGAGGCTCGTTCACATGAACAGATGCTAGTTGAAGTGCGACAGAAACACAACCAGGCCTTTGAGGAGCTCAATGAACAGCTTGAGCAGGCCAAAAGGGTGAGATCACGTGCTTCTCCTAAACCATCGAGGCTGTTAATGATGCTGCTTTGAAAATTAGAAATGGCAGTTTTTTTTTTTAAAGCGATTTTTAAAAAGGTGGCACTATAATTAAAATGTAGCAATGTTGCATATTGTATGTATTAAGCACTCTTAGCCCTTTTTAGAAAAAGATGACAACTGTGTTTTTTTCATATTTGACCAGTTTATTTTAAGGTGGTGTTTCCCTGAGAAGTCTGGATTTTCTTTACATCCACAAAAGCAAACTCTGCAGAAAAATGTTGACTAACTTTCACTGTTGGATCCCTCAGAGTAAAGCATCTGTGGACAAAGCTAAACAGGCTCTGGAGAGTGAACGCAATGAACTTCAGATCGAACTTCAGTCATTGTCACAAGGCAAAAATGAATCCGAGCACCGCAGAAAGAAAGCAGAATCGCAGCTTCAGGAGCTACAGGTCAAACATGGAGAGAGTGAGCGACAGAAACAGGAACTGGCGGATAAAGTGTCAAAAATGCAGGTATTGAAACTAAAAGGATCTTGTAGAGATTTTTACATTTTGATACACTTGGATAATTGCAAATTTTTTTGTGCCTAGTTGAAAATCTTATAATTTTGTGTCAATGTTTAGGTGGAGCTCGAATCTATACAGGGCACCCTGAGCAAGGTGGAGAGCAAATCCATCAAAGCTGCAAAAGATTGTTCTACTGTTGAATCTCAACTTAAAGACACACAGGTACAATTTGGTCATGCACTATTGTGCACAATTCACACACCCTTTTGTCACTGAAGGTTGCTGAGTGACTGTTGGTCAGAAGTGTTATTAGTCCTGCTTGCCCTAACATGAATGGTGAACTTTCACAGATGTGTTTTACCAGTGTTGCTGATAAAAATAAAACTTTATTCCATTTTTCAAAAGTTAGTTTATATATTTTCTCTGTGGATAGGCGTTATTGGAGGAGGAGACCAGGCAGAAGCTTGAGCTCTCCACTCGTATTCGGCAACTGGAGGATGAGCAGAACAACCTGAAAGAGATGCTGGAGGAGGAAGAGGAGAGCAAGAAAAATGTTGAAAAGCAGCTGCACACGGCTCAAGCTCAGGTGTGTGCACCCCTGAGTCTGTGGACCCATTCTTCTAGATGATGCTAATCTAGAAGCAGTTTGTGTTTGAAAGAACTGTTCTTATTGTTTTTGCTTTTGTTTCTCAGTTCGCAGACATGAAGAAAAAGGTTGAGCAAGAGGCCCAGAGCCTGGAAAGCATGGAGGACGGGAAAAAGAAATTGCAGAGGGAGGTGGAAAGCATCATGCAGCAGTTGGAGGAGAGGAATGCTGGCTACGATAAACTGGAGAAGACCAAGACACGTCTGCAGCGGGAGCTAGATGATGTCCTGGTAGACCAGTCTCACCTGCGGCAAACCGTTCAGGAGCTGGAACGTAAACAGAAGAAGTTTGACCAGGTAGAGAACTGTTAATGGAAAAAATTGTGTATATTTTGAATGCTACTTCTCTGGGGTTTTTTCTACAAAGTTTAAAAAATAATTTATCATTCAATCACCTTAAGTGATAAAATACCTCAATCTGTGCAGATCCTGGCAGAGGAGAAGAACATCTCTCAGAAGTATGCAGAGGAGAGGGATCGTGCTGAGGCAGAGGCCCGTGAGAAAGAGACCAGAGCCCTGACTCTGACTCGAGAGTTGGAGGCCATTACTGACTTGAAGGACGAACTGGAGAGGGTCAACAAGCAGCTCAAAACTGAGATGGAGGACCTGATGTCATCCAAAGATGATGCTGGCAAGAGTGTATGCGAAACTTAAGCATTACATGTATTTTAAGACAACAGCTCTGTTCCAAAACCTAATAAGCTGCCAACCTAGACAGCAATTATCCTTACAACATGCTAACTGTTTTGGAACCGAGCTAATATTGTCTACATGCCATTGCCAAAACATCTATTAATTTCTAAAGATGTAATTAATTCATTAAGGATTTTGTAAGTGAATTTGATCAGTTGTGAAGTCATTAATAGAAAATGTACAATCTCTGAAGGTCTTGCTCATTGTGGTAAAGCAGAATGCTTTTGGCATGTGGTAAGATTTCATTAGGATCAATTGATTAAAAAAATATGACTATCCAGTGTGATTTGGCAGTTATGGTGCAGTTTGCTAAAAGTGGTGGTCATGATTTATACTTACCCCTTATCTTAGTTGTGCACAATCTTTCATTCTTTTCTTTTAAGGTGCATGAACTTGAGCGGGCCAAGCGAGGAATGGAACAGCAGTTAGTGGAAATGAAGACGCAGCTGGAAGAGCTGGAGGATGAACTGCAGCTCACAGAAGATGCCAAAAATGTACAATCTCTGAAGGTCTTGCTCATTGTGGTAAAGCAGAATGCTTTTGGCATGTGGTAAGATTTCATTAGGATCAACTGATTAAAAAAATGACTATCCAGTGTGATTTGGCAGTCATGGTGCAGTTTGCTAAAAGTGGTGGTCATGATTTATACTTACCCCTTATCTTAGTTGTGCACAATCTTTCATTCTTTTCTTTTAAGGTGCATGAACTTGAGCGGGCCAAGCGAGGAATGGAACAGCAGTTAGTGGAAATGAAGACGCAGCTGGAAGAGCTGGAGGATGAACTGCAGCTCACAGAAGATGCCAAACTGCGCCTGGAGGTCAACATGCAGGCCATTAAGGCCCAGTTTGAGAGAGACCTGCAGAGCAGAGATGAGCAGGGTGAGGAGAAACGGAAGCAGCTAGTCAAACAGGTATGTGCTAGCCTGCCTGACTTCTCCAGAGCAATGTTAATCCATGAGATGATGATGCATGTTGGGAAACTGGGAGATAATGCACAACTACTCATATTATGCTTGAATATGTCAGGTGCGTGAGATTGAGATGGAGCTTGAGGATGAGAGGAAACAACGGGCTCAGGCCGTATCTGTGCGCAAGAAGCTTGAGCTGGATCTGTCGGAGTTGGCTGCTCAGATCGACAATGCCAACAAGGCTCGAGATGAGGCCCTCAGACAGCTCAAGAAACTACAGGTATTCACATATACACATTCTACATGAGCATGCATCACTTTTGTATTAAAGTGGTGGGGACATTTTCTGGTTTCAAGAACCAGAAATCAGATCTGTACTTTTGCATTTAGAATAAAATGACAATTGGAGCACATGCAATATGGTTTCAATATGGTATCCATGTCATTTCCTCTCTTGGTTTGCAGGCCCAGATGAAAGATCAGATGAGAGAGTTTGAGGATCTACGCCTATCCAGAGACGAGGCTCTTAACCAGGCCAAAGAAAACGAGCGCAAGATCAAGAGCATGGAGGCTGAGATCATGCAGCTGCATGAGGTTTGTCTTGTTTGATCAGAATTGTGCTGCAACTAGGGTCAACTTGATTGTTTGTTAGTTTAGAAGAATAAAGCCATTTTTAAAAGAATACGGATGTGGTAAACGTTTCCTATTTTTGTCTCTGTAGGATCTGGCTGCTGCTGATCGAGCAAAGAGACAAATTCAACAAGAACGAGATGAGCTGCAGGATGAGATCAATAGCCAGAATGCCAAGAAGTGAGTTACCTGTTGTTATTGTGATGTATTGTTTGGTAGGGTATCCTGCATCAGACAGTAGGCGCGTTTCCATTACAGATTTGCGCAAAACTTTGGCGATATTTTATAAATGTCGATAAAAAAGTATTGCGAAATGACGACGTTTCCATTAACCAATGTTATGCGACTAAAACGTAACCTTTTGCCTCTCGCGATAAGTCATGGCAACGGATTTTAGTGGGATTTTGACGGATTTTGGCTATTATTTATCAAAGGAGGCTTATGCGTGTATCTTCAGAAGCAGCAAAGAGAGCCGCTTCAGAAACATGCGTGGCGCGGCTGGAATAAACCATAGCCTGTATAAAAACATAAACACAAGCATTGAGTGGCCGCAATCAGCTTCAGTGACCGTAATGGGAGTTTTTGCGAAATTGACGCGTTTCCATTAGGCGTATTTTCAATTCGCAATTTGAAGGGTAATGGAAACGCGCCTAGTTAGTCCAAGAAAATCGAAGTGTATTAGGTATCTTACTGGGTTCAATGGTTTAAATAGTGTATTCTTTTTCTCCATCAGCTCGCTGAGCAGCGACGAGAAGAGGAGACTGGAGGCACGTATTGCTCAGCTTGAGGAGGAACTTGAGGAAGAACATCTCAATGTGGAACTGGTCAATGATCGACTGAAGAAAGCTACACTGCAGGTAGAGTACCGAGAGCTTCATGAGATGACGGCTGAGATTGGGAACACTTCAAACAGAACAGGAACCGTGTTCATCGTGACTCTGTTGCTTTATTCTGGTTCAACGTCAGGCTGAGCAGGTTACAGTGGAGGTGACTGCAGAGCGGGGTAACAGTCAGCGTCTAGAGGGTTTGCGCGCTCAGCTGGACCGCCAGAACAAGGACCTAAAGCAGAAGCTTCAGGATTTGGAGGCAACTGTGAAGAGCAAGTACAAGTCCACCATCACTGCCTTGGAAGCCAAGATCCCACAGCTCGAAGAGCAGTTGGATGTTGAGATGAAGTGAGTGATGTTAGAGATGGTTTGTGTTATATACAGCATAATTACACCTCAAATCCCCCAGTAACCTTTCAGTTGTCAGCTTGGGTTGTAAGGTCTTTATTATTAGTATCTTAACATGATGCAGCTTTCCTCAGTGATTTACTATGTCTCTAAAAACCAAACTTCATTTACTTCCTGTCAGGGAGAGGCAGCAGTCCACAAAACAGGTGCGGCGTATGGAGAAGAAGCTCAAAGAGATCTTACTGCAGGTTGATGATGAGAGACGCAATGCTGAGCAATACAAAAATGAGGTAGGCTGTGCAATCAATTTATAATACAGTAAGCTTGTTCAAACCACTGCAAAGCCAAGGCAGAGTCTTAATTTGATCTTTGTATGTTCTCAATCAAAGGTGATTTGGTCCACTTGTACCAGTACAGCTAATTTAAATTTAAATTAAAAGGCCTGTTTTGTTGTTGTGACTATTAAATAGGAACATTATTACTAGTTAAAGTTTTACTCTTGATGGTGGACATCTAAAAAAAAAAAAAAGTAAGTATCAGTATTTTTAATTCCATTCATAATGAAATCTTCCTCTTGGTCAGACTGAGAAGCTGAACACTCGTATGAAGCAGTTGAAGAGACAGCTAGAAGAGACTGAGGAGGAAGCGGCTCGAGCTAACTCCTCCCGCAGGAAGCTGCAGAGAGAGCTGGAAGATGCCACAGAATCTGCTAGTCTTATGAACCGAGAGGTCAGCACCCTAAAGAACAAACTCCGGTGCGTACTCTGCTATTTTGTGATAGACATATCATCATTCCTGACAATTACTGACAAAAGTCTGAAACTTTTCAGCAAATTTGTATGCTACATATTTAGTGTTATGTTTATCTTCTCTAGGCGTGGAGATTTCACTGTAAATGTACGTCGTACAGCTGGACGCTCGGGTGTGGATAGTGATGAGGAGAACGATCTGAAGAGTGAGGGGTCAGAGCCAACTCCGGAGTAAATTTCAGCATATCAAAGCTGAGCCTATGGGTGTTACAGATGAGGATCTATTATTTGCCACCAAGTTTGTCTGGTTTAAATGAAATTTGTATGCTTTGAGGGCAACTGTATCCTTAATGGGGTTTTCGCTGCAATTTTCAGTGTTTTAAAGCAGATTTTGAGCCAAACAATTATTCGAGTCACGAGCATAACTTTGCGTCAAAGATAAAAAAAAATAATAATAATAAAAAATAATGGCAAAGAAAAATCTTTCATCTTGCCACTTATCAAACTTTCTTTCCAGTGAAACTGAAACCGTTTATTTGCCGTAATCTGTTTTACACTGTTGATGACTGCCTTACGATGCATTTGAATAAATATTGGCTATTTATATTTTACATCAGAGACAAAGTATTTATCCATTTTCAAAGTAAATTAAATGTTGGGAAATTTTTTGTAATTGATATTGGAAAGAAGTTTCCTTATGCAATAATAGTATCTAATCCAGGATTTTGCAGGAATATTACTGATCAGCCAAAGAGATTATTCTTAGTTTTGTTTCAAGAGCACTTCAGCACCAATTAAGCCTTTTTCCTAATAGTTTCACTGGCACCTTTCCACCTCTTCTACTCCTGTTTTAAAATTAAGACTATGCCTTAATCGCGTCAAATATTGTTAATGTATTTGAGAGTTCTCAGGATTTGTACACCACATATTACTGCAAACTAAGTTGTTTTTTTTTGGTTCCTTGATGTTTTGAAGTTAACACTTTAGGTGGAGGGGTTGCTTGTGTAAGCTGTCTCTGTGATAAATTTACTGTATTTTAAATTAGCTTCTGAGTTAGGCTCTTGGTGGGTTTTTCATCAGTCAATGACCAATGCCAGTAATAAAGTCCAGTCTCTATTAATATGTCTTGGAGGACAATTTTAAGCGTCTCTCCCCTGAGCATGTTTAACCTGCACCGCTGGAATAATCGAGATAAAACCGGTTCTTGCCCGTTGTGCAGACCGCGCAAAGAATACGCATGAGTTACGCAAACAACGTACAACTTTCTCGCGCAAGCGTAACTCCAAACTATGTGCTGTGCTCACGGTCTCCGAGCAGGAATGTGTTATTGACAACTGTTGTGTAACGTACGCCTGCTGTTTCACCTCTACTTCAATAAACATTGATTGCTTGAAACGAAAATACGCAATCTTTTAGAGATACCGGAAAACGGAACAACTGTGTGTAAGGTAAAGTTTATGGTTTATGATGGATTGAGAGGTGACTTAGCTTTACCGGCTAACTGACAGAAATCAGCTGACGTGTGTTGCGCCACCTTATTTCCAATATTTTCCCGTGTGTTTATTGTCAGCTTTGTATTTTACGAAGAAAACTGTATAGGAGCAGTTGGTAAGTTAGCCGCTGCAGGATATTTGAAACGAAGTATGCTGGGCTATAGAAATTAGCATTAGCTTTTACTAAGATGTGCTTTAATGGTTTATTTTTATTTGACAATTCTGTAATTTGCTGCACATTTCTACATGCTTATGTCATATTTTATTAATTAAATGGTGGTTTCTGTTTCTAAATTTGTCGGCGCTGTGTGTGTACTGTTGACAGCTGTGTGTAAAGTGACAGAAAGAGCGAGAATCATGATGAAGATCAGTTCTCATTCACTCTTCCTCTTCGGTCCTTAACAGACAGGTAAACATCAAATGTAACTTAAATCTGTCAGACACACTCTGATTTTCCCCCCAAAGCTTTAATACACGATTATTTTTTTCTTGATTGTGTGCTTGGTTGTGTGTGATGGTAGCAGTGGGTTGGGTATTAAATTAATTTCTCCCTCATGCAGTCTGGAATCAAAGCTTTGACGTCTAAAACACATCACAACGGCCACAGAAGAGGTAAAAGGGAGGGAGTTGAGCTCTTCCTCTGTAGAAACTTCATCATCCTCTCCATCTGCAATGGAGATTGCCCTGGTGAGTTGGTGCTAAGGCTGTGTGCTTTAATGTAGAGCTGTTCTACTGAAGTTAAATGTGAAATGCTGAATAACCAAAAGATGGATATAATAGAATAGCCTGACATTAAACAACTTAACCTGATCGGCTATTAAAAAGTCTATTGAAATAACCTTAAAGTTGATTCAGCAGGCCAGTCAGGTTAAGTAGTTCAATGTCATGCTATTCTAATATATTCTGCAATGCCGATTGACTGCAAAACATTAATATCAGCTTAAATGTGTGAATTTTTTTGAATTTCAGTCTATCACTAGCAGAGAAAAGCAATCATATTTCATTTTTTTCATGTCTTATTTATAATAGAAGTCTGAGGGAGTGTGAAAATGTTTTGACGACACTGTTTTGCCCAGCACAAATCCATTTTTATGTGTAAAAGGCATATGAAGATCCGAAAATCATTGTTTTTCTTTGTTGTGCAACCCGGCTGAACCTATGTTGGAATAATAGGATATATGCATCCAATCAATGTATGACCCACTTTTACTGTGTCACATCCACACAAGCACACGCTCATGCACATATACATATGCCTTCTCCAACTGCATGACTCACGGTGTGCTGAAAGCACTTGATCTGGAACACAAACGAAACAGGGACTGAAACCACGGATGTGCGATAAGGAGTGCGGAAAACCAGCGCTGAGATCGGCAAGCATGGAAGCTTGTGGATTAAGCCGTTGAATCTCTTGTTGTTGGGTGGGAGGGGGTTAAAGAGAGATTTGTGGGCATTGTGTTTGAGAGGAGAGAGATGGGGGCTTACTCTGTCATGTGCTCAGTTAGTTGTGGGGGAGTTCTCTCCACTGGATTCACCACCGACACCCTAGCCTGAATAAATGTTTTATTTATTGAGGATGACGATGACGATCAATGGCACAAAACATGCCTAAACAGCGCACGTGAGAGAGAGAGAGAGACTGCCTGAATAACTGAGCGTTAAAAGTAACAGTAAAGCCTGTATATCGTATAGATAGTAAAAAATCTGTTTCAAATAAATTCTGTTTTTAACTTTCAAAGAATCCTGAAAAAAAAATTATCACAGTTTCCACAAAAATAGTTAAAACCATTATAATAATATTGATAGTTAAATGAAATGTTTATAAGAAATTAAGCATCAAATAAGCATATTAGATTGATTGTATGACACTGAAGGCTGGAATAGTGATGCTGAAAATTCAGCTTTGCCCACAGGAATTAATTACATTTTAAAATATATTAACACAGAAAATAGTTATTTTAAACTGTAATATTATTTCATAATATTACCTAATTGGTGTATTTTACTGTACTGTAGTGTATCATATTTATTTTCTTAATAAATGTTCCTTGCCTTGTGCAAAATATATTATATTCTTAAAGAAAATGTTTGTTGGCATAAGCTTTTTTTTATATAAATATATATATTTCTACATCTAATGTGACTTCTGAGGATGTACCCGAAAGATAATATGAACTTATAATATCATATCCTTTCATGTTTCCGCTTTTCATTATCTAGTCAAATGCTCACAGATCAAATTAAGTCCCACCCAACATCATTTTCATCTGAATTTTCGGTTTCAAACTTGACTGTCACATTACAGAAATTAAATTCTGAACGTTGTTTTGTATTTTCTAAAAATCTGTTTTTAAACACGCCTGGCACATTTATGTGTGCACTCCATACTGTGTGTCAATTTTTTAAGTCATGGGTTTGTCAGTAGATTAAAGTCTTTTTAAAGTCAGTTGCATCATTTTAATTCTTATTTTTTCTCTCTCCAATTTTAGAAGCATGGCTTGAGTGGGTTCTTTCGAGGAGCGGTTCCTCGTTCTCTGAGGAGAACCCTCATGGCGGCCATGGCCTGGACTGTGTACGAGCAGCTGATGGCACGCATGGGACTGAAGTCCTAAAGACACCCGACGCACTTTATGTGTGGACTTCATTCTGTTTGTGTCCGTTACAGGAGTGTGTGCTTTTCAGACGACGGTGAAAAGATGGCGTTCTATTATCCTTGAAGGCTTGATCAAAACAAAAGCAGCTAGTGTTGGCTGAGGTACCGGTAATCGTAGGGTTGTCTTTGTGTGTTAGTGTTTTCAGGTGCAGTGAGTCGTTACCCCGTGACACCTCTGACAGTGACATTCCTAAATTGCCACATTGTGAGTTTGTATGCCTTGTTGACGCCTGCATATTGAGACAGGGGTCCGCACTGAAGAATACCAATGAGAGACTGCTGAATCATGTGCTGTCAGCTCACAAGAAAACACTACTTTCACAGGAAGAAAATCCCCCCTTTGACAACTAACCTTTGAATACCACATGTCTCAGTGTCATTGAAAAGTGCCCACCTTTGCAGTGTTCTCAGAAACCCACGAGTCCGTGGACTCCAATGTCTGAGATAGTTCTTAAGTATGGTCCTCTGAGTTAAATCCTTTTTAGTCAAGGATGAGGCTTAGTGGGTGTTTAAGACTGGTCTTACAAAGACATGTTAACATATTACTCCAGCGCTCCGACAATCAGAACGAATTACTCCAGGGCTGAGAAACTGAACTGACAACACATGACTGTCTCACCAACATACTCCATTCTGACTATAATTGCGCGTCTCTATGTGATGATTGTGCTGTTCTACTGATTTCCTGTGCTGTGTGACTGGACGGGTTTATCCGTGCATTCCAATACACTGGGTTTTTTATTTTCTTTGAACGCTCGCTCCTGGGCACAGACAAAGCCAGGATTTGGATTGAATGAGACTTTGTAAGACCTGGAGAAACATTGGGAGAACCAGGGGAGAACAAGTGTTATAGTTCCTGAGAAAACAATATTTGACGTGGAATGTATCGGTGAGAATTTACAATACTTCATGTATCGTATTTGCAAATGTGTTGTCGGATCATTTTGACTGACGTTTTGTCGTGTTGACGTTGTGTGTAAAACCACTGTAAGACGCCAAAGTGTGGTGCTCAGTGTGAACACAACAGTGTAATGTTAATTCTACATGACCCATAGGGGGAATTTTAGGAAGTCTGCCAAAAACATGTCTGGGTGGTTGTTCACCCTTAAAATTCGTAGATAAAATAAAGCTTATGAGAACTATTAGGATTTTTGGCATTGTGACATTATTTTCATTCCAGTTAGGTAGCCAGTTCATTCCACCACGGTAGTCTTTGTCGTACTGCCTGTAATGTTTTTTTAAATCAGCAAATTACCGTAATTTGTACTATAAAATCTTTAATAATGGGAGAAAAATTCAAATAAAATTCAGGGATGCATTACAATAATGTGAATTTAGGCTAAATATGCTTAATTGTCTTGTAAATAATGTCACATTGCAAAAATCTTAATGGATCTGAAATAGATTTTGATTTATTTAAGCTAAATATAATTTCGGTGATAGTACTTTGCCATTTGCCTCTTCATATACTTTGAGGGTTTGTACTGTATGTGCACTGGTCAGTGTGGATCCCATAGGACTTAAATGTTTGGATTGTACTACAGGAATCATTATTACCATATACGTCAAATGACTTTGATCATTTAAATTTGATATACTCAAGTAATTATAATTTAATTTAGTTTGCTAAATTCAATTCCGTTAACAATTTGTTTTAAATTGCCTTGATTAAAATTAGATTGGCTTCTTCCTGACACAGCAAGATTATCTGCTGCAGAATGCAGTTGAATGCCCATAGTATGAAGTTGGGAAGACATGCAGAGCCAAGTGATACACTAGTTTTATATCAGTTAAGAGGGTACATAAGTTTCGGTCACACTGCACACTACATGCATATAGTTTGTGAAAGCACTTTAAATTCAGTGAAGTTGACTGCATTCAAACTGAATCTGAGTGGTGTGTGTTGGTCACATGTTGCTATGTAAGCCACTGTGCTTTGTGCTGTACTGTGGAGATACTCTTTTGCCTTCACACAATCAGTATCGTCTCTTCAGCATTTCTTATGGCCATTATTGTTGATGTTTTGTCTGTATGTGAGAATATTTGCACATGCAAATGTCGTGCCTATGTTAATATGTGAATAAATCTGCCCTGTTTTATAAATGGTTGTGAAGGGTTGTTTTGTGCAGCTGGTTTTGTAACCTACACTACATTTTTAGCATTTGTCATTGAGTTTTATCACACTAGTGAAGTGAAAATCATTGATCTTTTTTTTTTTTTTTTTTTTTTTTGTGAAAAACAAGATAATGGCATACTGTTAACATGGCACAAAATGGTCTTGCTTCTCTGTTGTTCTGTGCTCTGCTGGGTGCTGCTGATGGTATAAACCCTGACAGCTCAGAGTCCCCAGACATGCAGCCAGACAGTGTAAAAGGGGTCAGGTATGAGGACACCTAGGGGGACTGAAGCACTGCAGTGACACATGTCAAACAGGGAGCAGTAATTATAACACAGACTTCTGTCAGATTTTATTTACCTAACTGCAAAATGAGAAATGTACTCAAAAAAAAAAAAAAAAAAAGCTCAATCATACAGTAGTTATCAGAAACCAGCTCCTCAAGGAAATAATAATGATATCATAACAATGTCCAGCATAAACCAGAATGCAGACATTAGACTTGTACTGCTATTTGATGGATTTCACATGGTCAAAATGAACAATACATAAGACAATGCATGGAATTATGTAATAAGCTTTCTTATTTAAAATGCAATATTTCCAATTTTACAGTTTTTTTTTTTTTTTTCATTTTATTTATGTATGTGTTTGTTAACATTGCCTACTGGTACAGTGCTATTTTAGTTCAATTGAGATACTATTATATATTTTTTAATATTTTGAATTCTTTTTTATCTTCCATTTTAATTTTAGTATAAGTTTTAGTAAATCTTTTTTTTTTTTCATTTATTATTATTATTATTATTTAAATATGTATATGAAGTTTAAATAATTTTTGGGTTAGTTTTAGTATATCAAGCCACACTAAATTAATGTTGTTTGGCAATAAAATATCTTAAGTTTTTTCATTATATTTCAGTGAATGTTTGTTTTATTTAAAGTAACAACATTTTATGGTTTTAGTTTTACTTAACTATAATCTCTGATTTGACCAAAAGGGTCTGGCTGCAGCCTTGCACTTGCACTCTCAGACACTTGCGCTTCCGCTAGCGACGTCACTTGCAGTGTGCTGAAGTTCCTGGCAGCAGGAACCCATCTGGGAGGAACCAACCTGGACTTCCAGATGGAGCAGTACGTCTACAAGAGAAAGAGTGACGGTAAAAAAGTGCGGATTAGGGTGATATGGCTGCGACATGCCTTTTTGGGGCTTTATCAATCTTTGTAGGTTACTGTAACTTACAATGGTTTGTGAGGGAACTGCAGGTGGTTTGAGCGTTATCTAATAAATATATATATATCTATATCTATATCTATCTATCCATCTATCTATCTAATAAAGCCTGTGGTAATTTATGGGAAGAGTTACTTAAAGGGATAGTTCACCCAAAAATGTAATTAATTACTCCCCCTCATGTCGTTCCAAACCAGTAAGACCTTTGTTCCTGCAAGAATACTTTTTGTGTGCCAAGTAAAGCTTTTCTTCTGTTCACTTGAGAGTACCACGACGCATAGTATAAAATGAATAAAGTAATTTTTTTTCTTTGTACACAAAGTATTCTCTTAGCTTCATAACTGTTGAACCACTGATGTCACATGGACTATTTTAACAATGTCCTTAATACCTTTATGGGCCTTGACCGTGTCAATTGTGTTGCTGTCTGTGCAGGGTCAGAAAGCTCTCGGATTTCATCAAAAATATCTTTTTGTGTTCCGAAGATGAACAAAGGTCTTAAAGGTTTGCAATGACATGAGGGTGAGTAATTAATGACAGAAATTAAATTTTTAGGTGAACTATCCCTTTAAGGAAGTAGAATTAAAGTGAACTGAAAAATGAAATTCATATACTGTAACAACAATGACTGCATGATATAATTGTTCATATATCTATTAAAATACTGATATTCTGGTCTATAACTCCTCCCCGAACTTCCCTCTGCCCTGTATCTTGGTCTCTCATTGGCTGTAGGTCATCGCCGATGTAGTTTTCAGTCAGAAATCATTGCACACTGCGTGATTGTGAATTGCCGACAGCTCCAGATATTTAGCATGCCAAATATTTTGCGGGTGTTGGTGACGTGTCGGCGATTCCCTCAGATCGCGTCTTTGATAATTCACACTGCATGATTGTCACTCGCATGAACGAGCACCGATTTGCCTCCGCATTTGTCGGCGATTTCACAAAACCTGTCGGCGAGTGAAAAATCTGGCTAATATCGTGCAGTGTGAACTCGGCATTAGATGCGCATTAAATATCGCATGCGATTTATCGTGCAGCCCTAGTGTGGAATGACATGAGGGCGAGTAATTAATGACAGAAATGTAATTTTTGGGTGAACTTTCCCTTTAAAATCTCAGGGGTGCTTTAAGAAATATTTTGTCAAAGGGGTTTGGGAGAAAAGGTTTAGGAACCCCCACTATAACTGCTGACTCTTGCTTTTCTGCAGGAGTGTACATCATCAATCTAAAGAAGACTTGGGAGAAACTGCTGTTGGCTGCTCGTGCCATTGTTGCCATCGAGAATCCAGCTGATGTTTGCGTTATCTCCTCCAGAAACACTGGCCAGGTAATTAACACACTCCATGTCTAGTCATTGCCAGCAGCTTTTGTCTTAAATTCTCAAAATTAAAAATCCAAAGAGCTGTTTAACCAGGCACATTATTAAAACCTGGCACTGCTGTCGGTGTTTGGGTGTCGGAAGTGTGCTAGAGTGACTTGGCCGGGATTTCGCTAACACCATGAGGGTTTTGCCCCATGACTGGGGTTTGATAGTAACCTGAGCCACAATGCTTTCATTCTTTCACTTACACTGGATACGCTCTTTGTGAACTTGACTGGTGATTTTACTTATGTTAAACATCACTGTTCTTTCCTGTCAGAGAGCTGTGCTCAAGTTCGCCTCTGCCACTGGCGCGACCACCTTTGCTGGTCGTTTCACTCCCGGAACCTTCACCAATCAGATTCAGGCTGCTTTCAGGGAGCCCCGCCTCCTGATCGTGACAGATCCTCGCGCTGACCATCAGCCACTAACTGAAGCCTCTTACGTCAACATCCCAACCATTGCCCTCTGCAACACCGACTCCCCTCTGAGATACGTCGACATTGCCATTCCATGCAACAACAAGGTACGAATGAGAAACTAAACTCTTCATGCAAGTGGTGTTGGTTCTGTCTGGTTATAAGCTTTTAAATGTTGTGTTTTAGGGTCCCCACTCTGTGGGTTTGATGTGGTGGATGTTGGCCAGAGAAGTGCTGAGGATGAGGGGCACCATCTCCAGGGAGCACCCATGGGAGGTCATGCCGGATCTGTACTTCTACAGAGATCCTGAGGAGGTACGATGCAAAATATTCTTATACTGATTGCGTTTCTCATCCACGTAGGGCTGGGTGTTGGAACTAAAAAAATTATCACAATATGTTTCATATTGTTCGGTATCGATAATTAATTGAACATTTATTATAACCTTTCTTAAACAGAGCAGTAGAAAAAAAGGTTTAAATTTAACCACTGTATTTTTAATTTTCCCGATTTATTAATACAAACAAATAAAATTGAAACAAGTATCTCCTTTCTTTTATTTTATATGCAGATTAAATAAGTGTTAAGGAAACATTTGTCCTGTCTCCTGAGGCCACAGGAGGGCGCAATGAGCAAAATAATGCACCTCATTAAACGGTTTATTCAATGCAATGAAAATACCGGCTGTCTATAAAAAAGTACATAACGCCTAAACTAATATTTATAAATCAAATATGATTTCGTAAATTGCATAAACAATAGTGAACAAAACAGCATCATATGCATTTATGCATAACTTAATATAAATAGCCAAATTCCTTTTTTTTTTTAATTTACAGTCTCCTCATCGCAGACAGGCACGACACTCATTTCAGCATGTGTTTGTGTTCTGTTGGCTGTCTGCTTGTCACTCATAACACATGCCTTTAAATGAAAAAAGTGTGAAACTATCGTGCGATATATCTAACATTTTTTTTTCTATCGTTATCGATGATGGTGTACCGTCGATAAATATCGATACTGTTTTATTGCCCAGGCCTACATCCACGTATTCAGAATCAGTCCAAGAATTTCACAGATTTATAAATCCTGTTGTGGTAAAAATATGCATCTACCCGTTTACATCCAGACAAGATTAAGGTGTCACATAGGTCATATTAGACTGGCTCGTGTGCATTTATTGAACGGCGGAGAACCTCCAAGTTGTAGCACTAACATGTTTTTGGTCTGCCCAGTTTTTAGTGTCATGTGACGATTTGTTCAGGGCAAATTTTGAAGGACTTTTGTAAGATGGACTCA
>NW_015557156.1:430707-440177 GCF_001515605.1 Sinocyclocheilus anshuiensis
TGAATGCTTAAAATGTATCTGCTGTAAAGCTGATATCTCTAATTTAAATACAGCCAACCAATATTCAGAATCACTTCCCGTGTAGCTTGATAGTGTTGCTTTGTTTACTATTAAAAGTGTGCTAATTGTCACTGGTTCTCTGCTTTACCTCTAGATTGAGAAGGAAGAGCAGGCTGCAGCTGAGAAGGCTGTAGGTAAGGAGGAGTTCCAGGGAGAATGGACCGCTCCTGTGCCCGACTTCAACCAGCCTGAGGTTGCTGACTGGTCTGAAGGTGTTCAGGTTCCATCTGTGCCCATCCAGCAATTCCCAGCTAGCGTTGAGGGTAAGCTGCTTCTAGTAGACTTGTTTTCCCAGATGTTACAGTTGGTAAATGCAAAATACAAACAATTTTGGAAATTACATTTAGATAATTATTTCAACTGAACGTGAAAATTGTGAACTAATCGAGTCTTCTAAACTTCAGCTCCTGCCAAAGCTGCACCAGCTGAGGTGTTTGCAGGTAAGGTTTTGCTGTTTAGTAGCATGACATGCACAGTACAAAATAATGAAGTGTGTGTAACATTTGGTGTAATTTTGAATTTCTGTCTCATCAACAGAGGACTGGAGTGCTCAGCCTGCCACTGAGGATTGGTCTGCTGCTCCCACGGCTCAGGCCGGAGACTGGGGCGGCACCACTGCAGACTGGTCTTAAGAGAAGCATTAACCATGCTTGTGAAATCAATAAATTTGGTTGTTTAAAACCGCGGTTCTGATACATTTTCTTTTTGAGCTTATTTCTGATGAGCAATTATGGCTATAGTGTCTAGCCATGTAGTGTGTGGAATGACACCAAAACATGCAGATGGGCAGGTCTTAAGTGAAATGGCTTAATGAAGGGATAGTGTCAGCTGAACAGTGTTCAATAAACCCTAACTGGGTACTATATATTAAGCTTGTTTTGTAGACATTTGAGTGACCGATTGCATTGGGTAGCAGCCATTCAGTGTTTGACCAATGAAATCAAAATTGAATTTGCAGTGTTTGACAGTTTTCAAAATGACTAGAGAGCCGTCTTATTGAAATCAAAACAGTTTTCAGTGTTTCTGCAGCTCTTAAAGTCTTAATTCAACCTTTTGCAAACTAAGGCCTTGAAAAGTTAAATTCATAGTCATGGCATATGTTGCGTGCATATCAAAAAATGAATGCCTAGTACCTCCGTTTTTTTGCTTTACAATTCAAATCTGAACATCTAACCCTTAATGTACATTATTACAAATGTAAACCAAACTAAATGAGTTGATTTTTCTGAGCCTATTAGTGGATATTTGGTCTTGTTTTAATGATGACATTTGCACTGGAAAACGACAAATACTGCAGACAAATATCACTTTTTACAGTGTGATCCGAAGGTAAAGTAAAAGTTATTTTCATATTCTAGTGGTCAGTGTTGGGGGTAATATATTACAAGTAATGCAAGTTACGTAATCAATTACTTTTTTCAAGTAACTAGTAAAGTAACGCATTTTTAATTTGCAAGAGAATATCTGAGTTACTTTTTCAAATAAGTAACGCAAGTTACTTTTTTTTTTTTTCAATTTATTGATTGACAGCTCTCCTGTCCCCATGTTGAGAGAAATCAGATGTTACTGTAGATCTAAAATAAATATGAATGTGCATTAATTCATCTCACACAAAAAAAAACACAGATTCAGTATTCCTCAAAATGAATAAAAATAATGCAACTCAGAATATGACGCAAACCTGCAATAATTAAATGTTAAAACAACACAAATATCCTTTATGTATTTAATCCCATTCTATTAACCAATGTCTTTGCTTCTGACCTTCGATGATCCAGTTTAACCGTACTAATAAGCAAAAATTACTCTAGAAAACATTTGTGTCTTTTTTTATTGCTGAAGTGTGTTGAAATTTCTTCTTCTGCATTCTACTGTACGGATGTAAATTTACTTTCCCTTCAGCCTGAGGCTTATTCATTTCACTTTTGGTGTGAAATTTGCCAAAAATAGAACTTTTATATTTTAAAAACAAACAAGCAAGCCCTGTCCAGATTTAAAAAGTAACGCAAAAGTAACGTAACGCATTACTTTCCATAAGAAGTAACTAAGTAACGTAATTAGTTACTTTTTTATGGAGTAACGCAATATTGTAATGCATTACTTTTAAAAGTAACTTTCCCCAACACTGCTAGTGGTTGAGAACAGAGGTATGTTGGAAGTTGTATTTTCAAACTGAAGTGTTGATAACATTGCTCCTTAGACATTTACATTTAGAGGACATTTGTTTCGCTCAGTTTTTTTCGTTAAAGTTTATTTGGTCTTATATTTACCTTCATCAAACCTGCTGAAACCCTGGTTTAAGAATGTAAAGTGTCTGTTTGATTCAGATTTGGCTATTTTAGGATTAAATGTCCTTGTGCATGGATATTATTACTGGTATATGTATGAATCACATAATTGTCGTGTTTTTGGTTTTTAAGGTAACGAAAACATTCCACCCCAGATGGGACTCGAACCCACAATCCCTGGCTTAGGAGGCCAGTGCCTTATCCTTTAGGCCACTGGGGCTTTTGTGGGTTTCATGTGAAAGATTAACTAGTTTATATATAATAAGTAAAAAAAAAAAAACCCGTATGTTATATTTTAACCATGTTTTGATTGAAAACACAAGGCACAGCGATGCGCATGAATCGGTTTGTGGGTTTCAGGTGAAAGATTAACTAGTTTATATATAATAAGTAAAAAAAAAAAACCCGTATGTTATATTTGAACCATGTTTTGATTGAAAACACAAGGCACAGCGATGCGCATGAATCGGTCTTCTGTCATTGATCTGTTGAAGAATGGGTTGCTTAGCAACATCGTGACGCCGCGCCGCCAAACATGGCAGTCGAGATTAGCTAGAGAACATTGATTACACACAACATGACGAGCACATTTATTCATGCTCTGTGCTATTATATATAATTGTATTTAATTCAGGAGGTAGGATCGTTTGCGTTTGTTCAAAAGCAAACGCAGATCTTTTAAACATCTTGTACGCACACCTTAAACATAGTCGCTTAGCAAGTATGCTAGCTAGTAGGCTATCTGGCTAGTTCACTTCATCTACAGAAATACTGTTCCTAGATTAACGGACATCTAAATCGATGCTGTTTGTAAAGCTAGTGATTCCTTTTATAGGCTTTATGGTGATCAGAGTGCTAGTAAAATGACTGGCTAAATCTAGTCTAGTTTCAGGATCGTGTGTTAGTGGACAGTAAAGCATCATCACCATGGTGAGTATCAACAACATATAATAGTTATTATTAAGTTAACATAAAATGTTCTGAGCAAGCAAGCGTAAGGGTGGCTTTTATGTAGGCATAATTCAATATATGAATTCAAGAACTTGAAAAATGTGCTCAGTTTTTTTTACTGCTCTCATTAGTATTACTTTTTGAGCTAGTTATATCTTGTAACTGTAACAGTTTTATTATTATTATAACAACTAAACTTAATTCATCTAATGGCCTCCTTTATAATTATATCTAGCTACCCATTTAAAATAGGTTATACCTATATTAGTGACCCTCACTTTTTGTTTTCTATAAAAACATTTAGCAACAAATACTCTGCGTTAATCTTGCCTAGTTAGGTAACTTGAATTCTTTTAAGTGCCCACACTATATGATAGTATAGTAGTTGAATGTTCCCCTGAGAAATTAAGACATTACAGTAGTAAACATAGTTTTATAGAGTTTCATAGGAAAAAAATAATAATTTAGCTCGGAAGCATTAAATTGATAAAAAATTAACATTTATAGTGTTACAAAATATTTCTATTTCAAAGAAGTGCTGTTCTTATTATCAGCATTGATAATAGTCAAATCAGCCTATTAGAATGATAGATCATGTGACACTGATGCTGTAGAGCAGTGTTTCTCAACCAGGGGTCCGTGGACCCCTAGTGGTCCTTGACATAAGGCCAGGGGGTCCGTATAAAGTATGAATGTTTGTATAAATGTTGTATATTTTGACATGACATGTTCCCATGAAAGAAAAATCCAATATAGCTGATGATATGGCCAAATACTGGACAAGTCAGCTAACTTGAATTATACTTGACTGCATTTGGTCCTCACAAAGACACAAATGATACGAGTCAATTTTGTTCTGGGGGTCCTTGAGGATGGTTCTGAATTGGACTGGGGTCCGGTACGCCAAAAGGTTGAAATTCACTGCTGTAGAGTAATGATGCTGAAAGTTCAGCTTTGCATCACATGAATAAATGACATTATATAACATAAAAATTGTTAGTTAATAATATTACACTATTTTTAGTCAGTTACTGAATTACGCCCTTTAGGCGCCAGGTTTTTTTTGGAAAAATGCTGGATTTTGACATCAATATTTCAAAAGCTTGTGGCTTGAAAGGGCTTAAAGATAGAGATCTACTGTAAATTAGAAAAATGTTGGGCATGACCGAAAGTTTATGTGGGGTGTAAATATACTCATCTAATTTGCATATTATGACGTCATCAGGGGGCGGCCCTCTTGAATGTCATAATATTCAGGAAATAATCGATATTGAATTGATGTTTGAACTTATTTGCATGTTTTTTCTTTTTTTGTCTTTTTATCCTCATTCCAACTGATCAGAAAAGAGGAAACCAACAATAAAACAGGAGAAAGTACTAAATTATTACTTTAATTTCTGATCAAATAAATTAAGTCTTGATGAGCATACTGCAAAATTAAAAAGTCTTACTGACCCTAAACTTTTGATTGGTAGTGTATAAATAATAGTAGAGTACATGTAGTCCATGTGCTGTACAATATGCATGAAAGATTACAACTGGAATAAATATTTATGTGTACACATGATTAGAATAAAATAATAGAATTTCTCTGAACTGTTGTACATCCTGATAGCAGCATCTTGTTTCTGTTCTGAAGCTCTTGTCTCGGATCAAACCAGCAGTGGGTGGTGAAGCCTCCACCAGCTCGAATGAGAAGAAAAGGAAAAATAAAAGCAAACAGATTCCAAGACTTGAGGATTATCTAAACCAAAGAGACTATCTGGGAGCCCTGACTCTATTAGAGGTACAAAAACAAGCACATTGGATCTCAGATTACAGCTCTATGATATTTACATGAACTCTGTAATGCCAGTTTCAGCGTAATGGCGGGGTGTCAGTGGAGCATGCAGACCTTTGGATTGGCTTCTGTGCCTTTCATTTGGGAGAGCACAAGAGAGCAATGGAGGTTAGTGAAAGAGATGGTAGATTCTGCAGACACACCAGGATGTTGGATGCAGTCAGTCATGCTTGACTAAGGAATGAATCACCTTTAAAGAGCGAGGCTGTGTGACATTATGGCTGATTGTCATTTGAAATGAGTTGTTTGTAACATGACATATGCCTACTTGTTACATATACTCAGGAGTACAAAGCCCTCACTCTGAGGCCGGAGTGTCCGGTGGATGTTTGGGTATATCTGGGCTGTTCGCTCTTTTTCCTGGGGCTTTATAAAGAGGCCGAGGAGGCGGCATCAAAAGGTTTGTCTTCACATACTGTAAACTAAAGTTTGGGGTCTGTAAGATGTTTTTGGAAGAAGACTCTTATGCTCACCAATGCTGTTTTTTCAAATACAGTAAAATCAGTAATATTATAATAATGTAAAATCTTAAAATGTAATTTATTCCTGTGATGGTAAAGCTGAATTTTCAGCATCATCACTGAAGTCTTTAGTGTCACATGATCCTTCAGAAATCATTCTAATATGCTGATTTTGGTGCTTAAGTAACATTATCAATGTTGAAAACAGTGCTACATCATATTTTTATGGAAACCGATTTTGTCAGGATTCTTTTATAAAAAATAACAGCATTTTTTAGAAATATATATACTTTTTGTTTTTGTAGCACATCATCAAAAATGATCCTCTTAAGACCCGAGAAAAGATTTTTAGGAAAAAAATTGTTTTTTTCATGTCTTTACATTGTTTAGAGCATTAAAAAAAATTTAAAAAATGATATTTCGTTCATAAGTTGTGCTATGTCCTTGGTAGAGGACATCGGGACTCAATTTAAAAAAAATCATAAAAAGACATGAATGAACATGCATAGGCAAAAAAAATAGATTTTTTAAATCACCAATAAATGTTTAGTTTTCAGGATTTTTTTTTTTACCAAACTTTGTATAAAAATGATTCTCAACTATGTTATAACAGAATGATTTGATATACCATTTTTCTTTCTGCAAAATGTGTGTAAAAACAGATTTAAATGATAATTACAAATTGTCACTAAATTAATATCACACATATTTGAAGACCAAGGAGAGGGAGTGGTCATAGTGAAACATCCTAACATTTAGTATCTCTGAAAAGCCCTGAATGTGCTCTGTACAGGACATCCAGACTTAAAACTGTGGCATGTATAGTCTCAGAGAAATACACCAAAATAGAATGTCCTCATATGAGGTCACATGGTCTCAGGAGGTTAAAACATGCTGTCTTTTTCAGGGCCAAAAACTCAGCTTCAGAATCGCCTGCTCTTTCATTTAGCTCATAAGGTCAGTTTTTCATAATATTTCGTCCCCTAGTTGACATTATTATGGTAGTGCATCTGATGATAATGATATTATCTGCTTTGTTCTTCTCTGTGAAGTTCAGTGATGAAAAGAAGCTGATGGGTTTCCATCAGAACCTGGAGGACGTGACTGAGGACCAGCTGAGCTTGGCTTCCATTCATTATATGCGCTCTCATTACCAAGAGGCCATTGATATCTACAAACGCATCTTACTGCAGAACAGGTGCTTCAGAACTATACCGTGATCGCATCAACATATGAACCAGAACCTTTGAGAAGACTTACAATGCATTTGTACAATAATATAATAATAACATATGGAATGTCAACACATTCTTCGTACAGCACAGCATCAATATTGACAAATGATTTGTCTCTCTCCAATTCTGCAGAGACTTTCTGGCCCTGAATGTGTATGTGGCTCTGTGTTACTATAAGCTGGATTACTATGACGTGTCTCAGGAGGTGTTGGCCGTGTATCTGCAGAGTATTCCTGACTCTACCATCGCCCTTAACCTCAAAGCCTGCAACCACTTCAGACTCTACAATGGCAAAGCTGCTGAGGTCAGTTACACTACTATGTTTTCTAGCATACACAAGATGAAAGTTGATGATTATGATCCTAAAGACAACTTTAATTGTACACTACTTTTTAAAAGTTTGGGATAGGTAATTTTCTTTTTTTAAAGTCTATTTTTTAAGTCTAAAGGCTGCATTGATTTAATCAAAAATACACTAAGTTGTGTAAATATTACAGTTTTCAATTGTAATGTATTTTAAAATGTAATTTTTTTTCTTATGATGCAAAGCTGAATTTTCAATAGTTACTACTCCAGTCTTCAGTGTCACACGATCCTTCAGAAATCATTCCAATAGGCTGATTTGCTGTTAAAGAAACTTCCTCTTATTATCAGTGTTGAAAACAACTGTGCCGCTTAATATTTTTTATAGAATTAGGAGTCTGCATTTATATTAAGTATTTTTGTGTAACAATGCAAATGTCTTTACTGTCACATTTGATCAATTTAATAGGTCCTTGCTAAATGAAAATATTAAAATATGAATTAATTTATAACGTGATGTGAAAATAAAAAGTAAAATACATGTGTGTTGACAATGAAAGGTGGTTTTAAGTTCTTTAATTAACATTTTTTTCTCCTTCTTGACTCTTTAGACGGAGTTGAAGAACCTGATGGATATCTCTTCCAGCTCGTTTCAGTTTGCTAAAGAGCTCATTCAGCACAATCTGGTTGTGTTTCGTGGGGGTGACGGGGCCTTGCAGGTTTTACCTCCTCTGATTGACGTCATATCAGAGGCCAGACTCAACCTGGTCATCTACTATCTCAGACAAGGTATGTCGATCAGGCATACAGTGAGACTGGCTTATCAGGTTTGTTATTAACTTTGCCATCTCTCATTTAGATGACATTGAGGAGGCCTACAAACTCATCAAAGACCTTGAGCCCACCACACCCCAAGTATTTAGTCCTCCCTAATATTTATTTCTCCTTTTTTTACTCTTTTTATTTACTGTCAGTCAGTGACTGGATTAGAGTTTATAAGTGATTATAATGTGTTCTATCTGCTGGTATGGGATGTGATCGTCTTGGTAGTACCAGCATGAATGGACTGACAATGATAAACTAATCAAATCATATTTTCCACCATATGTGACCCTGGACCACAAAACCAGTCATAAGGGTCAATTTTTTGAAATTGAGATTTATACATCATCTGAAAGCTGAATAAATAAGCTTTCAATTGATGTATGGTTTGTTAGGATAGGACAATATTTGGCCGAGATACAACTATTTGAATATCTGGAATCTGAGGGTGCAAAAAAAATCTAAATATTGAGAAAATCACCTTTGAAGTTGTCCAAATGAAGTTCTTAGCAATGCATATTACTAATCAAAAATTAAGTTTTGATATATTTACGGTAGGAAATTTACAAAATATCTTCATGGAACATGATCTTTACTTAATATCCTAATGGTTTTTGGCATAAAAGAAAAATCAATAATTTTGACCCATACAATGTTTTTTTGGCTATTGCTAAAAATACACCCAAGTGACTTAAGACTGGTTTTGTGGTCCAGGGTCACATATATAACCATTTTCCATCTTCATTTTTCTGCCTCACATGAGAATTGATGTCTAAAATACATTTTGGGTCCAGTGATATCATTTTATCCTCTGGTGTCATTCACAGGAATATATTCTGAAGGGGGTGGTGAATGCTGCTTTGGGACAAGATATCGGATCGGTTCGTGAGGTTTATTCATATCAGATAACAGTATTCAGATAACAAAGCCTTTGCGCATGTTTTCCAAAAAAATTCCCAAAACTATGTTCTCTTATCTTGTTATATGTTTGTGTATTTTTACAGAGGGACCATTTAAAAATTGCCCAGCAGTTTTTCCAGTTGGTTGGAGGCTCAGCCAGTGAATGCGGTAACATCATTGTTTAGGCTGACAATAACAATATTAGCGCTGGTTCAGCAGCCCCTGTGCTTTATGGAATGGAGCCGGTGACAGAGTTTGTTTTCTTGGCACAAACTATGCCACATCCTAGACTGAAAATGGCTCTCAATTATATATCCTTTCTATTTTACTACAAAATGTAATTTGAACCTGACATGGTGAAAATGAAATATTATTTTCTAAATATTTTTTATTAAAATGGTGTTTGTCCCTAATGTAGGAACGCAAAACCGTCATTTGGAATCCAAAATTGGCCATTTGTGTGATTCATGTTAAACCGATGAGTGCTTGAAGCTAGGGTTGTGACGGTGAGGAAATTTTCCCACCGGTTAATCAACGTGTGACAACACCGGTAATCACCGTGGGGGCGGGGCGTTCCCTCTTTTCCTCGTTTTCCTTCGCTTTAAATTTG
>NW_015557156.1:440265-459255 GCF_001515605.1 Sinocyclocheilus anshuiensis
GTCAATTGCTTGAATGCAACAACAAAATACAACGTCAAACTCACTTTAGCGTATATATAAAACATAGAACTTTTATTAACAAAACGAATAAAAATACACCATGCTATAGGGCAAGTTATGCCTAATATAAAACAACAAATAACTTACATAAAGTTTAATAGGTATACAAAACTGGAAATAAGTAAACATGTATAATATATAACCAAATAAATAAGAAACGTAGAATGTTTATTAGCAAAACGAATGTCAAATAAAATAAATAAATGACAGTTTAAATAAAGTAAAAATCAGCAAACAATGTGGAACCAATTAAATAAGAAACGAATGTTTAAAAAAACTTCCAAAATCACCTTAGATAAACGGCAAAAGTCAACAGGCTTTTCAAAATCCAAAATATTGCCAAACAGGCGCTTTTGCATCTAGTTTCGAAACTAAATCATCCGCGATCGTCTTGTCTGTCTCACCCCACTCTTCTTGTCAGTCAGCTCGACTCACTCTCCTCTCTGGAGGAATGAAATCTGATCTGTGATGCGACTGTCGTTCGGCATGCTGCATTGAGCAGCCGCGTTCAGTTTTTAATTGTAGTGTCTGTTCTTTTACTGAACTAAATGATTTTTATTACTATAAAAAATCAAAACGACGGTGACGTAACCGGTGTTGCGGCTTAACACACCGGTATCACCGTCAGCACCGTCTATCGCGGCAAGCCTGCTTGAAGCATGGCGCTGTGTTCATTTACACGCGAGCAGCTGATGTTTTCAGTGTCTCAGAGCGGCTCGGTTTGCAGTAACCGCTGCTCCGCACAAACGTCATCTCCCCAAATTTGTTATGAGAATCTGTTGTCAACAAAACAGAAGCTTTGAGGTCTATCCTTTTATTTTTGTTTTCTGCAAAAATAAAAGCTCTGTGGTTTAACGCTTGACAAGAGAGAAATTAGGACAACCATGAATATTAGTATTGAAATTTTACTGTTGTTCTGTAAAATAATATAAAAAGGCATATTGAATATAAGTGTAACAGAGAGTTCTGTAAAGAAAATAAATAAATTATATATTTAATCTCTGTGTAACATTGCAGTTGACACTACAGTCACCAGCTGACCGGCAAATAGCTTTATTTTCTCACCAATTTATTTATTTATTTATTTTAATTAGGCACTTGTCAAGTGTCATTTTGTACCTGTTGGATTTATGAATTTACTTATTTATCTACTTATTTATTTATTTAGCTACATAGCACATAAATAAAATGTAGGTTTTGTACATTAGTTTCACTGAGAATGCATTTCACTTTGCCCTGGACATGTGAAACACATTTAATGATCTATTTTCTTCTTATAAGACACAATACCCGGCAGGCAGTGTATGGCCTCTTGTTTCTTCCTGCTGAAACAGTTTGAGGATGTGCTTATATATCTCAACTCAGTCAAGGTAATACACATATCAGAGTGTTTGGACTGGAAGCAGAAGCATTAAAAACATGGTCCCACTTTATATTAAGTGGCCTTAACTTACTATGCACTTACATGCACTTTGGTACAATGCACTTATAGTGTACATAAATGTTTTTACATTGTACTTATATTTGAAAAATATCTGCATGTAATTACATCTGTAATTAATTTCTGTAATTCAATTTATAATTACACTGTTGACCCATCCCTTACACCTTAACCACCCTTAATCATACCACCAAACCTGTCCCTAACCTTACCCGTATCCCACCTCAATAGCAGCAAAAGTGTTTTGCAATACAATATGAACACAATAAGTACATTGTACTTATTTTTTGATGTAAGTACATAGTAGTTAAGGCCACTTAATATAAAGTGGGACCGCATCAGCATCAAATATCTATCTCGCTTCCCTGCAGAGTTACTTCTACAACGACGACATGTTCAACTTTAACTACGCTCAGGCCAAGGCTGCCCTGGGAAACTACAGGGAGGCTGAAGAGGTACAGAACAACCGTGGCTCAGTAAATGATTTAGGAACCATCTGCAAGTATGACTAAATCTGAATTTAATGTGAACAGGTGTTCCTGCTCATCCAGAATGAGAAGATCAAGAATGATTACATTTACCTGAGCTGGTTGGCACGCTGCTGTAGGTTCTCCTATATGTCTTTGAAAGTTTTGAACCATGGCCAAAAGATCTCCTGTTCTGGGCTAGTAAAATTCGGTTTTGACTTTAAAGAAGATGAATGACTGGAATGACTGGTCTTTGGGAGCGTCTTTTACACGTCAGCTCTTTTTGATGAGTCATTTCTGTAGACGCATGAGACCTCTCGCTGTCTGATGTCATCCTCCCTCCTCTGTTCTAGACATTATGAATCAGAAGGCTCGACAGGCCTGGGAGCTCTATCTGAGACTGGAAACGTCATCTGACCCTTTCAGCCTCCTGCAGCTCATCGCAAATGACTGCTACAAGGTTCAGATTCTGATTTAGCCAGTCGTGACTATAAACACATTTTCATTCATATATCAGCTGCGTACTAATTGCTTTTTAATAAAGGCTGTAAAGGCAGTGTGTTAAAAACAGTAGAGTGCTAGCCATAGTGGAATAACCATTTACACATAAGTTTGTGGCCGTTGTTTCTACAGCCCTGATTCTGCTTGTTGTGTCCCCCACATGGTTTTCTTCTGAAGGTTTCATTCGATTATTTATATTTCAGATGGGGCAGTTCTATTATGCAGCTAAAGCGTTTGATGCTCTAGAGAGACTGGATCAAAACCCTGAGTACTGGGAGGGGAAGCGTGGAGCATGTGTTGGGATCTTCCAGCTCATACTGGCAGGCCGAGAGTCCAGGTATGAACCAATGACATGCCTGAGGAATGAGGTGATAAATGCAATTTAACAGCTTTTATTATTTGGTTCAGATTATGAAACTAAATTCTTATTAGTTTAAACTAGACTGTTATTAGTTCTACATTTAATCCAGTAAAGCCATATGAAATAATAGTCATAAAAAGCTAAATTTTATTTTATTTTAAATGGAACAGTTTATTGAACCTTTAGACCAAATATTTCGAAAAATGTCATATCTGCTTTTTCTGGCGAATCATATTTGATACACCAGGCTTTTATGGCTCATTTAGTATAATAAAGTGAGAAATAAAGAAGTCGCATTCGAGGAGGAAAAAACACAGCTGTTTTATTCAGGCTTAAGCCGTGCAAAAATGTGCAATGTGGTGCAGTTGCTATATTTATATGGCCAAAAAGATGACATTCTGGTATCTTTTAATTTCGGGGCAAAACAATACAATTCAATATTATGATGACCGAGAGATGTACAAATAAACATTCCTTAAAAGCCTGATGTATCATATTTGTACTCATATTTAAAAAAAAAAAAAGATCTGTGCATAATCAATTAACAATTAGTTGCTTCCATCTAATAAGTGTTCATTTTGAGATATCACTAACAATATAAAAATAATTTTTATGATTGCTATATAAAAATCAGATTTAAGATTTTAGGACAAAAAAGTCACATGTACCACAACCTGAAGGTAGACCGTTTTAGAATTACTTTTGCTTTTTTTTTTTACTTGCTAAAAGAGTATAAACTATCAATCAGACGACAAAGGAGTGTAGTAAACTGTGTACAACAGGTTTTTCAGCAACGTTTTGATCATATTGATAATTTAGGGGCCTTAGAAATGTATGTATCAAATATGATGCAGTAGACTTTATAGTGTTAAAATAGACAGCTGTAGCTCACCCAAGTTTTGCAAAATTCTGTTAAATCATCTTTAACTCTCAAGAGAATGAGTTTTTGACCTCTGGTCATGTTTTCTATGTTTATATTTTCTTTTTTTTTATTTGCTTTGTTTTCAGAGAGACACTGAAGGAGGTTTTGCCACTGTTGAGGAGCATTGGCAACCCACAAGTTGAGTACATCATCCGCATCATGAAGAAATGGGCCAAAGACAACAGAGTGGCTCTCTGATCGCATTTACAAATGTGCTAACACACAGCAGTAGTTATTATTGGATATTTATGTAAAAAAAAAATTTTTGTATGGTATCCTTATGCTTGTTTGTCTGTCAACAAAATATGTGATGAGTACAACAGTTAAGATGCATCTTAGAAAGAAAAAAAATCTCATGCTCTTATAAAGCTACAATAAGTGCAGCCACACTAAAACATTTACTTAATTATAAGAATTATATCTTTTTTTTTTTAATTGCAGTTGTCAGAAAGAGAAAACTATATTTACAATGTATCCATGTCAGTGAATGTTTTCTGTGAGAACACATTCACATGGACAATGCAACAAATTAGTTTATATATTTTCATACTTGAGGCAACATAAGCCTTTACTGTTTTGTCTTGGAAACAATAAATGTCTTAATTTGACAGGTTTTATAAAATTATATACAGTGCTATGAAGATTCATCTGTGTTATAGTTATCTAGCTCAGGCATGATATTTGTACACCTTTAGAACAAGTGATATCAGTGACTAAGGCAATTCAATTGTTTCAAAACAGGCTGTAACAACCTAACAGAAAATATTAGAAAAATTAATGTTACCGCATCAAAAAAGAAAAATGAATTATATTGAATTGTTATTGGTAACACTTTACAATAAGGAACCATCTGTTAACATGAACTAACAATGAGGTAACACTTTATTTTAAGGTGTCCTTGTTACTCATATTACATGTACTTACTATTATAATAACAATTAATTATGCATAATTACATGCATTAACCCTAAACCAAACCCTAATCCTAACTCTAACCATATAGTAAGTACATGCAGTTAATTTAAAATAATTACTCGGTACTTAAATTTATAATTACACTGTAACAAGGACACCTTAAAATAAAGTGTAATCAAAAATGAAAATCTTTTTATTAATCTTAGTTTGTTTATTTGACATTTACTAGTACATTATTAAAATAAAAAGTTGTCTCTGTTCATATTATTTAAAGGACCTGAGCTAAAATGAAACAAAAATAGTAGTATTTTTATTCACTTTAAAAAATATTAATAAATACTGTAACAAATGTATTGTTTATTGTTAGTTATATTAGATAATGCATCAACTAACGTTAAGTAATGGAACGTTATTGTTATTTGTCTGTTTATTATTGTTATTGTCAAGTATTATATAAGATTATTAAGATTATATAATATATATTAAGTATTATAGCTAACTGAGACTTGTTATAGCACTTGCATATCATTGCTCTTTTGTTGGTTTTGATTGCTTCCATTGTCCACATTTGTAAGTCGCTTTGGATAAAAGCGTCTGCTAAATGACTAAATGTAAATGATGGTGCAGATGTTGGGAAAGTGAGAGGATGATAAAAGCGTCTGCTAAATGTCTAAATGTAAATGTAAATTAATGTAAATGTAAGTATTACCATTACATTTCCTGGGCTATTTAAATCCAAACAACAGAACCTCTTAACATATAATAAGCGCCTTTAGGAAACACCTTAAACCACATTATGTTGGAAAACACTTTCCTCTATTAGTTCCATATCTATGTATTAGTTCAATTTCAAGGGGAATCCTTTTTTTCTACCGTAACATTTCTAATTGCTCATTAGAGCGTCTGTTGCCCGTAGGCCCGCCTCTGATTGGACGCGCTGCCACCGTCGGCGTCGTCTGATTGGCCAAGGCGCCCTCTCCGGCGCGCACGCCGTTTCCGGTGTCCCTGTGTGCGCAGGCTCAGTTCGCTCGTCTGCGCTCTTTTATTTATTTACTCTCTCTCATCTAAGATGGCTGTTCGGAGCTCTTGAGTCCCCCGAGCGAAGCGATCGAGGATGCTTGCGCCTCCAAAATCAACTTTCACCCGGCCATCCCTTCCCACGCGCACCCCGTAAGGCGCGGAGGGGACTCTAGCATCACTACCGCCTCCGAGCGCCCCTTCCATCCGGCGTGAAGCTCTTTAAATCAAGTTGTTTGGCGAAGTCGAGCCCCGGCACTGAGTGCGACTGACTGAGTGAGTGAGTGAGTGAGTGTCCGAGAGCACTGAACATCCAAATGGCCGAACCGAGAAAAGTGCAATTTGTCACCCTGTCGGCCCTGGCCGGCGGTCCGGGCGCGGAGGGCAGGAGACGGCGGCTGGATGAGGACGGAGCCGCCGAGATGAGTTTTGACAGAGAGGGCAGGATGAAGATGATGGGGACTGGGGTAACGACAGCAGATGACCGCGGGGGTTTGATCGAGAAGAGAGACGGCGAAGAGCCCAAAGGGAAGACAGTGCGCCTCAACCTGTGTCTGTCCGAGCCTAACGAGCAACGCTCGGCCGAGTTCAACTACAGCGAGCTCATCCAGTCTCAACAGGTACAGTAACTATCCCGATCACTTCAGTGAAGAGAGTGTGTTAGTCAAACCATTACAAGCCACCGCTTGCGTGTTTTTGCAGAGTTTGCTTATGCATTAGCCTGTTAGCAGTGGAGTCCAAAAATAAAGTCCTCTTCAGGATCTCCTACTAAGTGGCAAGTGTAACATATGTTGTGATCGAGTGAGAAGTGCATTAATTTTTTTATGACGTGTCTCTATCCTGTTTGCTCATAAACTTTAGAGCACTTTGTTGAGTACGTGACCCTTGTGGCCCCCAGGCCCTGTGCGCACAATATCAGTAATAAGAGAGCTGAATTGCTTCTAAGTGCTGTTCTTGTAAATTTTATGAATGTAGGCCTGGCCTTTGACATCTGTCAGATGATTTGTTTTCTTAAAAGTGCACTTTTTGCTCATTAAAAAAGTTTAGCTAATAAATGGTTTTTGAGAAAAGTCATTAAAATGGTGTGCATTCACTTGTGATAAGCACTCTTATCAATCTGTTGTAAAAAAAAAAAAAAAAAAAAAAGCTGTTTTGTTATACATGAAGTGGGTTGCCACCTCATGGGCGACTTCATGTTCAGATCACATGATCATTGGTGTCATTTTAGGTTGCTACTAATAATATCAGTGATAATAATACTGCTACACATGACAATGGAGTCTAAAGCAATACCAGTTCAAACTGAATAAAAGCTAGATCTGTTTATTATAAGCATGTGTTGCAGTTATGTTTTCTGCAGCTTTAAATGCATAAGCTCTTTAAAGTCGGCTAGATTCTGATTGGCTGTCTTTGTCTTTATCGTTTTTGAAAGTGATTCCATTTATATTGTTCCTATGTGTCATTATTGTTATAGTTGTGGTGTGGAATGCCCTATTCTTGTAGAATATTAACAATTATTAATTAAAACTAGCTTTCGGCCTTAGTGTGAATGGACCTAAAAGGGATAGTCCACCCCAAAATGAAAATTCTGTCATCATTTACTCACCCTCATGTCATTTTAAACATGTATGACTTTCTTTCTTCTGTGAAACACAAAAGAAGATATTTTGAAGAATGTTGATAACCCTAACACACTTTCGGTTCCCATTTACTTCCATTGTATGGACAAAAAAACAAACAAACAATAGAAGTAAGTGGAAACTGAAACTGGCATCGAGGCAGTTCTGAAACTTTTTTAATGTATTATTTTTGGGTGGAATATCCATTTAAGTTTGAATGGAAAAAAATAAAATGTTCCAGAATAATACTGATACAGAATGTATTGTACTCATTCTGATCCACCAAGCCAAGCTGGAAAAATTAAATGTCCCAACTAGCCTTACTAGAGTGATTACGCTCACACATTTTTCGTTCCACAGGCCAAGAAGAATCCACCAGATTCTAAATCTTCCTTGGACCCCAATGATCCCTTTAATGCTGATGAGAGAGAACGTCGGGAGGTCGAGGCACTGGCCAAAAAGTTTGAAAGCAAATACGTAAGTGTTGTTCTATGATTTTTAGTTGCATATTCAAATGTGTGGGCACTCAAATGCCAAATGTCACGTTGCCGCTACCACCGACGTCCTTACAGGGTAACGCAGGGAAAAAGAGGCGGAAAGATCGGATGCAGGATTTGATTGACATTGGCTTCGGCTACGATGAGAGTGACCCCTTCATAGACAACTCGGAAGCTGTGAGTGGGCACTTGCCATGGCAACAGACAGACATCACTATGGAGATGATCGATTGGCATTTAACATGCTGTTTACCAACTCTGTCTCATTGCTCTCTGAACTTAAGGGGTGTTTTTTTTCCATTCATATTGAAATCAGTGATGGATATATTTAGATTTACCTTATGGATTGATTTGAACTGTGTGGTTGTGGAGTCATTTTTGCCATCATAGCGGCCTAAAACTTTGCCATAACCTCAGAAATGCAGACAACAAACAGTGTGAATCATTGTGTCTTCTTCCTGTCAGTATGATGAGCTTGTTCCAGCCTCCCTGACCACTAAGCTTGGTGGATTCTACATTAATACGGGTACTTTGCAGTTCAGAGCTGCCTCTGAATCTGAGGGAGAGGATAGGGGCAAAGAAGAAAAATCCAGGGTGAGTTTACGTTGTTTTTGCCAAATGACCCTGTGCACACCTGGTTATTAATGTCCATCGTGGGTGATCCGGTCAGAAGTGGTCAGTTGAGATAGATAGACATTGACATTGGGTTTTATTATACATCTGCAATGTATCTCGTTAGACCACTTGTGATGTTGTCAAAGGGAGGATCTCCGATTTCTCTTACTATGCTAAAGCAAAGAATTGACATGCTGTTGCTCCTAAATGCTTGTTTTAAATTTAATCTTACCACAAATGGGTGTATGTGTATAAGGTTGACTTTTCCAAATCAGATCAGATTAAGGAGCATGAAATCTTCAGAGTTTAAAACCCTTCGCGTGTGACTTTATTCAGATGTGGTTTGAGTGACCAGATCACAAAACAATTTGAACCCCATTTACACTTCTATTTATAATATCTGTCTCGACTGAACCCTTGTGATCAGATCACCCCAGACGGATGTTGTTACCATGTGTAAACAGGGCCACTAAATGATATATAGACCTGTTAAAGAGACAGTTCACCCAAAAATGAAAATTCAACCTAATGTCGTTGCGAACCCATAAAACTTTTGGTGATCTTTTAAAACATATGAACAGAGTGGTTTAAACACTTTAATAATATGCTTTAATTGTTTTTTTTTTAACAATATTTTTATTAACTTTTTTCAAGTTTTGGTGGAGGGACAGAAATCTCTCGCGTTTCAATAAAATATCCTCATTTGTGTTTCAAAGATTAACAAAATCTTATGGGTTTGGAGCGATGTGGGTGAGTAAGGGCAGAATTGCCATCCGTTTTTCATAAAACCCTAATTATGACGTTTGTAGATGCGAGATGGAGAGGAACCACTGATAAAAAGAAGGAAGAAGAAAGATGCAACCAGTATAGAGGAGAAAAAACCCAGGAAGAACAAAGTAGCTAAACAAGGGTAAGAATTAGTTTTTGTATATATACATTTTGTAAAACTGATTTTTGAAAACGGAACCTTTATACATCATGCAATTTAAATTATTTTTCTTAAAAGTGTGCCTTTACTAAGCTGTTTGTGTAGTTGACGTGAATTAGCTAAATATGAATGCATTTTTAATCAGTTTTCGACCATATATTTGCTCACAGAGTGGCTGGTCTGAGTGTTCATCGCCCTGAGAAGAAGAAGCGGAAGAAACTGATGAAGGATTCGCTCTGTCTGGCTGCAGTGCTCCACCGTTTCACACGAGAGAAGGAAGAGATGCGGAAACGGGATGCCAGTGCGTCTCATCCGGGTCCTGGTCTCACCAGCAGCACTCCCAACCCCAACAACCTACTGCAGAACTCCCATCTCCAAGCCAATGCCAACAACAATGACCTTTCACTAGCCGACCTGACGGCTGACCCCGCCATGATGTCATTGCTTAGTTCGGCCAATGAAAGCGAGCTTCAGGATCTCATGCATGACCTGGATTTTAGTTTTTTGGAAGCAGGGCCTCAGATGCCCCCATCAGCCAGAGAGAATGGACAGGTTGGGTTGGGTTCATCATTGGGGCATAAGATTGGAGGAGGGGGACTGAATCGAGGGCAGGATGGTCTCATCTCTTTTCCACCTCTCCCCGATGGTCTTCCAGCCCCCTTGATCAAGCGCATAGAAGACCTTCGAGCTGTGAGTTGTTGTGTTATTTTTCTGCAGCCCTCATTTCAGTTAAACAGGGTCATGTCATGAAAAAACAAAATATTTCTCTTTTTAAATAAGAGTCGAAACCATACTGGGGGCTTTAAGAACTCAAATATCCATCTATTCATTCCACGCTCTTAAAAAAAAAAAAAAAGCTCTTTATGTCTCTAATGTTAGCTGACTGAAGTTTATTTTTAACAAGATCCCTAATGATTTCAGTCTGATCTGATCAGAGACAAATTTCAGCACAGTCTGTTTTGCGAATGTCTCACAATGTATTGCAGGATTTGTTAAGAGATTGCTATTGATGGATGGGACAGTTTAACTATTGCAGATTCACAGCCAAAGCACTGCAGAGGCTTTTACATAGACGTCTTAGAAATGATGACTTCTACTAATGTTATAAGTAGACCTAAGAATAAAATGTATGAAATTGCATCTTTAAGGCCATCAGAAAGTGGTTTAAAATCTATTTCAGCCTGTTCTGTGAGAGCAGATGAATTTATAAGAATAAAGGCCACTGAAAATTTTTGGTGATGGCTACCTGTTATATAAACTGCATTACATCTAACTTTAAAATGCAACGCGTTAAATGTTTTCACTGAAGGTAAATGCATAGAGTTACAGAAAGAGAGCGAATATACGCCCACAAATCCACTTCCCATTTTAAAAACACTTCAGGGACTTCATGTTCTGACAGTAATATCATTTTCCAGCCTAACTTTTTTTTGTTTGTTTTATTTATTTGAACTCAGGCATCGAGGCAATTTGATCAAGAAGGCAGAAAGAAATTCTTCACACTGGATATGAATAATATCTTGCTGGAGTAAGTAAAATCTCAGCATGTTCTCGTTCAGCTGTTATCTGTGACTTTAAATTTGGTGGTCGTTTCTCATAGTCTATTGTTTCTTGCCGTTGATCATTTTTCTTCTCGTTCAGTATTGAGCTGCAGGTTCAGGAGCAGCCGGCAAACATTCGTTCTGAGGTGTACTCTCACCTGGAAGCCTTTGTGCCCTGTAACAAGGAGGCGCTACTAAAACGACTCAAGAAACTCAGCTTCAACATCCAGGTGAAGGACTATACGATACTTTCCCATAGGGTATTGAGATTTTACGCTAACACCAGAACAATATTTGTTGTGTTTGTACTTGGTAATGATACTAGTGTTGGTGTAGCGGAAAGTACTTAATTACGTTTCAATTTTGTCCGCTGTTTTTTAAATAGTGTAGCATAATGCTTCATATTAATAACAACATTGTCCTAGAACATCTCTCTCTTCATCGTATAGAGTTGGGACATACAAAAATAGGTTGAAAAATAGGATCAGTTGATAAATCGGTTCAAATAAATTATTCACCAATTCACTTGAATAGTTTATAGCTATACTTTAAGACTTAGACTCCTTTTTTGTAGAATCATTAATATTTAGGCGTAAATGTGATTCCTCTACTTTTATTTCGATTTAAGTTTCACAGTGGTCAAGATTGTAGTCGTAATTAATAGTTGGCCATTTTCATTAACAAGTTTATAATTTATGACTATAATTCAGTGCCGATCCTAGACTTCTGGGGGCCCTATGCAAAACTGGGGGGGTGGGGGGGTTGTTATGAGTGGTTATGAACGAATGAATGAACCGCATTTGTCCGTATTTCACTCCGTCTCGAATCACGCTTGCGGAAAGCACTTGAGAAACAGTGTCTGTTCCGGCTCAGTACGCTTTCAACTCGTTTTTTTAGTCTCGAGCAAGACTGTACGACATTCACATTACATGATTTATAATTAATGAAAGTATTTAATGTGGTTACCCAGAAATCATTATTTTCTGTGTGAAGTAATGAAAGTGTGAAAGCACAACATAATCCTGCAGTCGCAGTTATGCTGTGTGAAACAGGCTGAAGTTTTGTCTCTTGTTTTTTGAAGCTAAATATTGTAAGTTAAATGCTTCTGTTTTTCATTATTATTCATTTCAAGTTTATTCGGGGTGATTTCTAGTTTCACTGCAGGGCTCGCAAAATCGCTAGCTATTGTGTTTTCAGTCGGGCTACCAAAATGTATCACCACTCTCCCGCGGGTCCTTAAAAACACCTAAAGTGAGTTATCAAACTTAAGGCCATAAAAAGTTTTAAATACGTTAAATGGTATAAGAAATGTCTTAATTATAATTTCAAGAGGTCTTACAGTTGGGGACGGAAAGACAAGAGTCACGATATGGCTGGATTAAACTTCAAAAGGCAAAACGCGGCGTGGATGTCTTTATTTGAATGTATCTGAAGGCAACCGACTGTCCTCAGAAACGTGTCATTGGCATTTTAATTTCATTTTACCTATAATTCCTGATAAAGCAGCGTGAATGAGCGGAGCTGCTTTGTGTACAGCCGTTACCGGGGAAACCGCAATATTTCAGCACCCCTAAAGCGCCACCTCGTGGCAGAGAATGAATTTGCATTTCCAACAAGCCTTTCTTGCTGTTTATGGTCAGATCAAATATCAACTCGTGTTTTTACGCAGCAAACACATGGATTTGTAAATGAGAAAGTAGTTAATGTGCCTTCTAAAAATCTAAACAATTAAGACAGTAATATTTATACGTTTTAAATTAATATAATAATTTATATCCTTAATTTATCCCTTTTCATAAAAATGGTCTAAAGGCTGAAATGCTGTTGTATAAGATTTTTGTTTTTGTGAAAACCTGTATCTGAACTGTAAATCATGTAATTTTATGGCTCAGCACTGTGTTACCACAGACATTGTCCAACCCCACTCATACTGTGTTCATTTTACTTGTGCAGCTCTTAAAATGGGTCATAAATTGACTTGCATTTATTTTTAAAAATTCTGCAGATACCCTGTAAATAGTGAAATAAAATTCCTTCCTTCATAATTGTTGATATTTGTGTATTGAAAATATTTTTGATTGACATTTAAACTCCTATCTGATTTTCTATATATATATATATTTTTTTTAAAAAGGTCTTTTTTATTTGGGCTAGTTAAATTAATTTTCGGGCTACCAAAATCTGAAGAGTACCCTACCCGAAGGGCTACCAGGGATTTTGAAATTTTGCGAGCCCTGCACTGGTTGTTTGCGTTTAGCATACATTTATCTGTTCAAATTTAACACTGTCACCTGAGATCCATAGTTTTTGCGCCAGGTGAATGATTCTGATTGCAAAATCATTTAAGAAGACTTTGGCCCTTTCAACCACTTTAATGTAGTGCTGCTATCATTTGGTGCAGTAATTTTCAAACAGATTAACTGTAGTTTAACTACTTTAAATTATGGCTAGCTTGTAGCAGTAAGACTGTAAGACAGGCTATAGTTTAGATCAGTTTCCCAACACTGGATACAACTCTCATCTCTCAAATGTCTCCGTGTTGTCTTTCTCTTTAATCAGGATGACCGCCTGCGCACACCCCTGTTAAAGCTCAAACTCGCCGTGTGCAGCGTGATGCCAGAGCAGATCTCCAGATATAACATGGACTGCATGGCAAAAGCTGCAGCTAAGTAAGTCTTAAACTTTCTCAACTTCCTGCCTCTTTGTGCTTTCATGATTTGCTTGTGTAGATTAGCGGAATGGACTGTGGAAAATGACGGATGGTATGGACATATATATGAGATTGACTGTGTGCGTGCGTGTCACAGGCAGCAGATAGAAGATGGAGAGAAGAACGGATCAGAGGATGATGATGAAGAAAAACCAGGAAAGAGGGTGATGGGACCAAGGAAGAAGTTCATATGGGATGACAAACTCAGGTTTAGACTTATTAAAATTAATAATGAAGCAGAGCCACCAATAGACTATCGGTGTAAGAAATCAAGGGTTGGCCCCAAAATCTGTGCATGTGTGTTGTTTTTCCCAGGACTCTGTTGTGTAACCTGGTGCGTGTGAAGCTGAGCTGTTATGAGCTGGAGCAGTGCTCTCTGTCTGTGGAGGACTATCTCAAAGCCTTCATGGAAAATGAAGTCAAGCCACTCTGGCCCAAAGGCTGGATGCAGACCAGGTGTGTGCTTGACTAATGCTAATGTGACTTTCTTCTAGTAGAATAGCATGCAACTAGACATTTTTTTTTTTTTTTTCAGGATGCTTTTTAAGGAGAGTCGTGCGGTACATGGTCACCTCACTGGCCTGTGAGTAGATCAACCTCTTCATATATATATTTACACTAATGTTTGCAATTACCACATAGAACATACATAGTGGGGAGAAGAGTAAGATGTTTGATTGGGTAAGCTGTGTTGTCTCTTTAGGCTAGGTTTTGCACATGGCCGTATACAAAGGGTCCATGATAAACACAAGCCTTTTTTTAACAGATGTGCATAAAAAAAGTGATAAGCAAAGTGAATTTTCTTATATAGCACATAAAATGACTTTAATGTGAGTGCAAATATATCTGGGTCTAAAATGATATATCGTTGGTGAGTTGCTGTTTTGACTACTTATTTGTCTAAAGACTAGAAACGGAGTGTGCAAGCGATCATACTAATGATGATTTATTAACTTATGTGTCCAAATACAGGAAATGTTTAATTAAAATATTCTGAATATTTGAAACTTCCCCCCCCCCCTGGCTGGTTAATAAAAATTGGAATGATGTGGAGAAAACAAATAAGGATTTGTAATGGGATTATCCATTATTACATTTTTAAGCTATTTATGTTTTTTTAGTTTACTTGAACCGTATTGTAAATTGTGATGCATTCCCCAAACATTCCCCTTTCTAAAGTTTCATTGAGAAGTTATATTTCTAGCACCCCATGCTATAGATGTCCTTCTAATTTCAGTTGATGGCAGACATCCTGAAATATTAATAGGTTTTGTGAGTGGTCTCTCATGTCTCCTTACCTAGAGCACAGCACATATAACCTAACGTTAGTCCCTAATAGGGAGTCACTCGAACTTCATTCAATGCTTTTCTATGGCAATGTTGAGTTTGAGACCAAATGTGCTTAATTGTTATGTAATTAGTGTCATAATACAAAAATTATGGTGCTAAAATAGGCTTCATTTTCATTTTAACACACAAAATATATAATGACTCGAGGGTTGCTCTGCCAGAGATCAACTTAATTAAGTTACAGTGAGTGCATGGAAAATAAAAAAGCAAATTACACTGCTCTGTTTGTGTGGTGGATGGTAAAAACCTGGTGTATTTTTCTCTTCCTTGATGTTATTTATGTGGATTAAGGAGTCAAGAAGTGGATTTTGAGAGAAAGAGCAACCCGTGTTGGCCACTTTGTTCTTGAAGTAGATTCGACAGTAGATTATGTAGGTTAAAAATGGAAGGTTTGATTTTGCAATGGAAATCAGATGTCTAAAAAGGTACAGATTTGATGTAGGGCAGTGGGATCATGTGGAGATTCTCTCGTTTAAGGCCTGTTCACATCAACATACATTTTTGGAACAAAAATCTGACCTAATTTTTGCATGCGATTTGTCTCTTCAGACCAAGGCACAAAAATGACTGTTGGTGGCACTTACAGAAAAGCAGAAATGTGCTTTTGCCCTGTACACAAAGCACTGTGCAACTTTCTGATTCTGACACCTGCTTATCAGAGAGAAGAAAGGAGGTCAAACAGTATTTACATGTTTTCAAATAGCCGTTCAGATTTTTGTATTCGCTGTATTGTTTATCAAACGACACCAAATGCATGAGTAAAGAGAAAGAGAGTCGGTTCTGAACTGTTCCTCTACTAAATCCTGTTTGTGAGCACCAAGTAGTAGTTTTATCTGGGCATCATGTGGCCATAAGTGCAAATCTTATTGGTTGGACAGATTTATTCGCAATATTTTGCATTGAAGCCATGCAAATGTTGACCGTCTGAACAGATGCATTAACATCCAAATTACAACGTTTATCGCACTGATTATTTGTCTAGGTGTAAACAGGTCTTTAAACTACTCCAATAATGGCTTTTAATGTCATTGTGATTGCTGAATTGTTTTTTTAACAGGGGCAAGAAAAGGATTGTTCCAACCCCAAAAGCTGCCAAAATGACGGTATGTAAATTTGAAGCAGTTTTCCACCATGACATCCATATATTCAAATGGTGCAAATTCATCAGTTTTATATGTCCTCCTGTTGACTGTGGTTACATCTGCTTCAGGACGTCAGCTGGACACAGAGACCCGCTCCAGGTGTTGGATCCACCTCTGCCTCACCTGCCTTACCCGCCCCAGCATGCAGACCGCCCTCCTCCTCCTCTGAACCCATCTGCCTCTCGGATTCACTGGACGAGGATCTGGCCGCTAACTCTCTAGACTCCATTTCCCAAGCTCTCGCTCTCCTCAGTAACGCTGCCAAGGGACTGACGCCAAACAATGGCGTTCCCGCCGCCTCTTCTCTCTGTGTCCCCGGATCCTCATCTGGAGTCAGCCACTTCTCCTTACCTCTGTCACATTCCACCCTTCCAGCAAAAATGGAGTCTTCTGGCATCTCAAAGGCAAATATGAGCACTCTAACTACCTCTCCTTCCCTCTCCTCTCCGCTCACCTCGACTCCTTCTTCCTCCATGCGAGGCGAAAACTTCAGAATGCTGAAGGACGGCGGGCCTGTGCAGAGACCCTCGGGAACGCCCACTCACAGAGCTGGCATTTCAGGAATGAACACGGCGCAGTCTGCAAAACCCCGTCCGCCCCCTACCGCCTCGCCCCTCTTGCCCCCGCAGCAGAGGTCATTTGGGACAATGGGAGTGAAGTTGGTTCAGACTCCGCCCCCTGTTGGACAAACAAAAAACTGTGCTAACAAATCCACTACTGGTGGTGGCGGTACTGTGGTTTCCCAGCAGCCTCGTATGAACACTCATCCCTCTCTGATTAATCCCAAGAGTCCTCAGCAGTCTCCCCCTCCAACCACTTCCTCTCCTTCCACTCTACTATCACAGGCCAAGACTCCCTCAATGCCACACAACCAGTCAAACTTCATCACGCCCATGCAGGCCACGCTCACCAAGTCTTCCCACAGTAGCAGCTCTCCTATTATCAAACTCACACCACGACCCCCTGCCCCTACTCCTCCTTCTTCATCCTCACCCTCGCCTTCATCATCTCCCTCTCTCACCCACCCCAGGCCTCAAATGATCCCCAGCTCGCACCAATACAGCCCCAAGATTCCAACCTTCAGGCCGCCGTTTACCACACAAGGAACCGCAGTGGGATCCGGAGTCAAATCCGGATCAGGACAGGCCAGTTACAGTTTTGCAGGTGGACACAAATCCAGTAGTCCACCCACCGGTGGCGCCAACAACACCAACACCGCCCCGATGGCCACGTCCCTGTCTGTAGGGTGTCAGGACGGTAGCCCCTCCCCTTCAGCAGTCCCAGCCAATCACAGCCAGCGGCAGAGGCCAGTGGGAGGGACTAGTCAGAGTGCCAAGTCTACAACAAGTCGGGCATCAGCCATGAGCCTGCCCTCTCCTCCTGTCTCCTCTCATCTGTCACAGGTGAGTCCAGCAGCCTCATTCACTCCAAACCTGTTTAAACCAAATGTCTGGTCATGCTAAACCTGTTTCTGCGGTTGCTAGCTCTGAGTGGTAGCACTTTACATGTATGCGTTTGCCAGCTGTTTTTATGCAAAGCGGCTTCAGTAGTCAGTCACTTATTTGATCAGTATGCGTGTTCCCTGAGAATCATTAGTCATTAATCATTACCTTGCCTTTGTTTGTGCTGTGCTTTTCCAATTCCCATGAGCTTTTTTTCCACTCAGAGGGTAGAAGTTATTTTTAGGTGTTTTTTTTTTAAGCTCTAAACAGTGACTTTTTTTCTTCTCTTCAGTAATGTGCTTTTAAAGTGTATTTGATGCGATATTATTGATTTGACATTACAAAGTGTTTTATCTGCCATTCTTTAAAGAAATTGACAAATTATTGCATAATTGATTTAAATTTTTTTTTTGTGCAAACTCTTCTCACAGCTGACCTTAAAGTAAACAGAACTGTTGCTAATGTTTCCATACAACATTCACTGTCAAACTGTGAGCTCTACAGTATATTCTATTTTTTTCAGTATATCACAGTGATCTGAATCAATACATAAATTACATGGTTAAGATATTAACATGAATTTACCTGGAAGCAAATGTAGGTGGCCTTACTCATGTTTTATTCAAGTACATTTATGGCTGACACATTCAGAAGTTTGGGATCAGCAAGGTTGGTGTGAGTTTTTATGGTTTTATGGTCAACAAGGCTGCTTTTATTTGATCAAAAATACAGTAAACCAATAAGGTGAAATAATTACAATTTAAAATAACCGTTTTGTATTTTAATATATTTTAAAATGCAATTTATTCATTGATGGCATTTCATATGAATTCATAAAATTTCGTATGTTGATATTTCATATATTCAACATTTCTTATTTAGAACAGTTGTGCAACTTAAAAAACAAATTTCCGGAAAACAATTATCTTTTTTTTATAGTGGAAAATAGTGAAAAATATACACTTGAAATAGTGTATGTGTGTATATATATATATATATATATATATATAATATTATTATTATATATATTTATTTTTTTTTACAAAAAATGTCACTTTTGATCAGTTCAATGTGTTCTGTATTTGTTTCTTTAACAAACAATCTTACGGACCACAACATTTTTAACAGTACAGCATAATATGTTATTTAAAGGTGCAATAGGTGATTGTATTCAGAAACAGTTTTTGTTATGCTGGTTGAAAGTCTCTTCACATCCTGATAGCAATCATTAAGTTAAGTGGTCTAAATGTATTTCTATATTCTGTGGAAGGCATAGGACCAAGAAACGTTCGTCCAATCAAAACGCTCGGTCCGAGCGTTTTAACTGGCTTTCCTACCTGCCTGTCAAATATGTATTAGCATACCTCTGCGCACCCGGTTCGCACAGACAGGATACGCCATCAAAGCGTTCACGCACGCTGTGCAGACAGAGTAAGAATGGCAGACAAACATCAACAGCACG
>NW_015557156.1:459467-460129 GCF_001515605.1 Sinocyclocheilus anshuiensis
CTTTCCCACAGGTGTCTTCAGCTTCAGGAAGTAACCTCTTGGGCTCAGTGCCCCCCTCCCTCCCCCTGGGTTTCGGGATGCTCGGGGGTCTAGTGCCTGTTTCTCTACCCTTCCAGTTCCCCTCGCTCCTCAACTTCAACCCTCCAGGCCCTGGGGTTCCTGGCTGCAGCAACATGGGAGCTTCCCCCACTACCAACTCAGGATACACCCTGGCACAGAGTGAGTGTGTGTACATGACTTGTTTGCTGTGCTGGGGTTTTGCTTGTATGCTCACGTGTATCGTGTTTGGCTGTGTTTATGTAACGTGGCTTGTCCGAGTCTTTTTCCGTGTCTCCCTAATCTGTTTTTTTTTTTTCAATTTTCTTCCTCTTTCTCCACTTTTCATCCTGTTTTAGTGTTGTCTCTGGTGTGCGTATGCGTTCAGGGGGCGTGGCTTTGGACGGCGATTGCAGGGAGGGTGGGACATTCGCTTTCAGTGCTATCAGGCTAAAGTTAGCATTTTCCGAGATCTCCTACTGCACCTTTAAAGATTTGGGAAAAATACCACTTGTATTCTCTCTGGGTACCTTGTGTCAGTATTATAAATGACCTGTCAGCAACATTTCACTGTATTTGTGGATAATTCCCATAAAGTAATTTAATCTAATCAACTATCCAAACAC
>NW_015557156.1:460720-462317 GCF_001515605.1 Sinocyclocheilus anshuiensis
CCATCTCATTTGCTCCTGGATTGCTGTGCACTCTTCCATCTCTCCCTCTGTCCATCTTTCTTTCCACCTGTCCTGCCGTCCCCCAGATCTGTTTAAGAGTCTTCAGCCAGGGTCTCAGGTCGCTCTACCTCCCTACTTGCAGCTTGCTTTCTCAGGTAAACGCTGCAGAAACCTCCAGCTCATTGCTGCCGTCTCGTAGTTTTAGGTTGTGGACCGTTCCTTTACTTCCTCTGCTTGTTTCAATCCTTTTTTTTGTGTTTCATTAGTGTGGCATTAGCTCTGTTCCAAAACCTAGTCTGTCTGCGTAGGCAGCTACCTTCTCAGGGAGCATCCTAACTGAAGTGGAACCTCATGTGATGTCAAGTGATTGATTTGAACACTTCTTCATGGGTCGCAACTCGGTTGCCGTTAGATGTGGCATGTTCAGGCCGCTTCTCTTGAGGAACTCTACTAGGCCTGGGTATTGACAGAGTTCACAATTCAATTTTGATTCAATTCGTTTGGAAATATTTCAGGTGCAGTAACCTATAGATTTTTCTTAATGAAATAAATCTCTCAACTAATTCTGTCAACTATACAGGGAACCCTGGTACATTAATATTAACTAAAGGGCGGAACACACCAAGCCGACTTCAAAGAACTAGCGAGGACATAAGCCCACGGTGTTGTCGTATTGCGTCTGCTAGGGTTGCACGATTAATCGAAAATTAAATCGCAAAGGCGATAAATTGTGATTAGGCAGAAGCTGCGATTGTCATGCGTATCTTTCAGTGAAGCACGGTTCTGTGATCAGCAGTAAATCTCCATCCGAAGGCCAGAGGGCGCTCTCGCGCTGAAACTCCAAATACTCCCCGCAGAAGAAACCCAGGAAATCCCTATAGCGGTTGCTGAATAAACAGAAGATTTAACTGCTTTGATTAATTCAATGTGACTAATAAACACACGACTAGACAATATATGGTTTATCTGAGTTCGTCTTATTATAATTTTTACTATAATAAAGTATATAATAATGCAATGCTAATCGACATAGCCTTTATCACTGCTTAGAATACTATGAAACGTAGGGCTGTCAAAAAAAAAATCGAATTTCGAATATTCGTTGAATGAAAAAAAAAAAAATCCACATTCGAATGCAAAAACGTGAACCAACTAGATGCGGCGCTGCTATGTTGTTCATTCAATATATTGTGGAAAACGAGAGCATCAGTGTGGAGAAGATGTTGTTTACGTCAAAACTGAAACAAGTCGTTCACACAGAACGCATATTTATCACATTTTCTAGAGGGACATCTATCAGCGTTGCACTCGTGTCTGGCACAAGAGAGCGGCATGTTTAGAAAGCCATGTAAAATTAATGTAAGTTCAACTTTTAAAAAACATGTCTCAAGACGTTATGGCGGTTTTTCCCCATCCCACTGCATCTCATGTTTTTAAATGAAGAAAATAGCCTACTCTTTGTGATTGGTTTTCGGTCCTTTGTATTAAACTATACATACATGCATGGTGCTGTTTTTTCTTCTTTTAAGTGTTTAAGCAACTTTATTAATTATATATGGTTTATAAACATTATTTTAAACATTATGCACTTTTTTTT
>NW_015557156.1:466166-475509 GCF_001515605.1 Sinocyclocheilus anshuiensis
TACTATAATAAAGTATATAATAATGCAATGCTAATCGACATAGCCTTTATCACTGCTTAGAATACTATGAAACGTAGGGCTGTCAAAAAAAAAATCGAATTTCGAATATTCGTTGAATGAAAAAAAAAAAAATCCACATTCGAATGCAAAAACGTGAACCAACTAGATGCGGCGCTGCTATGTTGTTCATTCAATATATTGTGGAAAACGAGAGCATCAGTGTGGAGAAGATGTTGTTTACGTCAAAACTGAAATTGTATTAAACTATACATACATGCATGGTGCTGTTTTTTCTTCTTTTAAGTGTTTAAGCAACTTTATTAATTATATATGGTTTATAAACATTATTTTAAACATTATGCACTTTTTTTTTCAAAGATAGTCGTGTTATTTTATTACGCTTTGAAGAAATGTGCCTAATATTTTGCGCAATGCGCCCTCTTGTGGCCTCAGGACAGGAGAGAAGCCAAAAGCTTTTTTTCCCCTAACTGAAATTATGCCTTTTAAATTCGAATATAATTCGAATTTTGATTCACTGACAAGCTACGCATGTAGCTTCCATAATCGCAGAACCATTTCTTCGATTTCATAATCGTGCGATTAAATCGTCTGCGATTATGAACGCGATTTTGCATAGCTTGTCAGTGAACTACGGCTCTGTAGTAAATGCTGCTCCGTCTGAAAGCTTGTGATGGAGATTTACTACTAATCACAGAACCGGCTTTACTGACAAGATGCGCATGACAATCGCATTCGATTAATCGTGCAGCCCTAGCGTCGGCTCTCCACATCTACTATTCACTGCTCTTGAAGTTAACCCAACTATGGGTTGATTCCAAACTTGTAACACAGTGAAATAAGTATTTTTATTAAAAGCAAACCAATTTGTCATATTTTCCGTATCAAACAAAACGCATATATAAATGATTGACCTTGATTATCCCGCCTGTTCTCAAGCTTGTCACAGTGTATCCACACTAGACTAGAGGCCAAATGAGGTATTTTCTAAAAGCATGCTTGTGGTTTGGAACCGCCTTTGCGTTGGCACATGTTGCTCACTGGGTTTTGGAACAGATAATTTGTTCTATCATTTGAAATGCAGATTTCGTGAAATCTTGTAACCGCACCGTGACAGCAGAGTTTGTCTGGATTTTCCACAGATGCAAACCAAAGTCAGGGGGGAGACACGAAGAGGAAGTCCCACTGACCACCACAACCAGAATGTACAAGTGGACACCGCTGGCGACGGATGTTTTCAGCTGCTTGGATGAACACCTGCTGCGCTTTCTTTCATTAACGACCCTTCTTCAATTAACGTCATTCTGCTTTTAATCGATCAGTGTTCTGGACGATTGGAGTGAGCCGGGTGCATTTGAATTTTTGTTGTTTGTCAACATGTTTACACAAGACCTTAATCACTGTGGACATAGAGCTAGAGGAAGTGAGAGGAGTACGAAACAAAGCAACATCATTTCTATTTAAGTTGATGTCGGCTGGAAACGTGCATTCCTGTGGTTATTTTTTTTCCTAAAGGGATGGGATAGTCCAACCATTTCCTTCTAAGACTGTTGGAATAGAAGCTGTTAATAATACATATGGGTAAATAATTTATCATTTTTCGACAGGGACATATTATGATGTTTAAGTGTATTAGTAGAATAAAATGGTATGTATATAAAATATACATTAATATTAAGTGATACATTTTCTTTGGAGGTCAGTACGTGTGATGTTCCTCTCATCTGTGCGTGCAGATGTCTTGCTGTCTTTGGTGCTGCATATCTCACTGGACCTTGTGAAAGAAAAAAGAAAAAAAAACACATTCTTTTACAGATGAATGAATCATGTGTGAAAGCTTTTCATAGAGGAAAATTATGAGATTGTAGCCTACTTGAACTTTCAGTTTAGTTTTGCTTAATATCAGTACAAGAACTCCCAAGACTGTCAATAAAACGCCTTAGTTTGCAAGTTTGAATAACTATGCAGGACTGTAAATGCTTCAATGCAAAGTAAGCTACTGCTTAGAGCTCCACTTTTGACATTAGTTGTGTTTGTGTGTGTTTGATGGGTCTGCCATTACCTCGCTGGACCGTTAATTCTTCCTTCCATGTCTCTGTTCCATTTCATCCTTTGCAACCACCTGTTCATTTCAAAATGTCTGGCACTGCTCACCTGCATCTTATGACTGTGTTCAAATGAGAATTGGCACCAAAGATGACAGCGTTCGCTCAGAGTTGACAAGCAACAGGTCAGGTGTCTGTGTGTGCTCAGTTCAAATGAGAATTGGCACCAAAGATGACAGCATTCGCTCAGAGTTGACAAGCAACAGGTCAGGTGTCTGTGTGTGCTCAGTGTAACATCTTAAATGTGTGGTCTCTGTGGATATTGTGATGGACTGACTTTTAAAATCCAATTTTATATATTGCTTTATTTTATTTTCTAAAAATGCTGAAGTGGATGGGCGTAATTTTAACTGATGCTCACCTTGAAAATTCTTATTTGGGTAGATTATTTTTGTCTTGATTCTGGAATTCAAATGCTGTCATTTTTGTTTCAAGTACAAGCTCTAAAAATTCAATAAAAAACATTGGCGGATATGGTTGTAAAGTTACTGGCATAACTGAGGGACTGTAGCTCACCCAAAAATGAAAAATCTGTCATTAATTACTCACTCATGTTGTTCCAAACCCGTAAGACTTTTGTTCCTCTTCGGAACACAAACTAAGATATTTTTGATGATATGTATAATATAAATTGTGCAGAGTTATATGTGGAAAAAATACACACACGCACTCTGCACATATGCATTTAGTGTGGGTTTAGGGTTAATGAGAGCGACAAATACATAATTGCAAGCTATAGAAAAAATACCTATGCATTTAGATGAACATATGTATATTATATTGTTTTTCATTAATATGTAATTGTGCAGTATGTACACATCTATCCACACACAGCTAGACAGACAATTTATATATAAACTCATATATTCTGTCTATACCAAGCATTAAACTAACTCATAGGCCGACCACTATTATTAAAGCATAACAAACACTCGTCATTCCTTTTTATTTCAATAAGAAATAAAAGCAACTTCAGAAACAGGAGAAAGCATGCTTCTTCTACAATGAATGTTTTATTTTTTTCCTTTACAAAACTCTGTCATCTAGAAATAGTTACAGTATACAAGAGGAGAGACATTTGCAGTTGAGCGCCTGGTTGTCAACAGCCAGTACAATAATAGAAGTGATAATATAGCAATAATAATGGTAACTGCAATAATAGTAACTAGATCATGGATGATAAAGCTTTAAACCAAATGAAATCACACTTGCTCCTTGCCGCCAGAGGCTTCTTTATATCAAACCAACATTAACACTGATATCCCTCAGATCTTCATGAGAATACAAGGGATACGAGACCTATATACTGGATATGATTCATAGCAAAACAAAAACGGGTTACATAGCATTTTATTTCAATTGCCTTCAGCCAGTTTTGCCTTCATATTAGCGTTTCTTCATTACTCATGCGAGACATACTTCCATGGATGTTTTCTAATTAGTGTCTAAGGCACTTTAAGAAACACGTCATTAAATGCTAACAGTGGAACAGGTTAGTACGCTTTCCGTTCATCCTCTTAATACTACTAGTGTTCAAAGCATCCCGTCCACAGCTATACTCGCCACCAAAATGCCTGTGAATGAACCTGTTCAATATTTCCTGTTGCTTTCAGCGCTGATTTCTCATTGATGTCTGGACCGTTTCAAACATCTTCCAATAAACTTTCCTTTTGGTTTCACTTGTAGTGTATCTAATAGAGCAGCTGGGTTTGAGAAGTACCATCATACTGTCACATATACAGGAAAAAAAAACCTTAAAGAGATTACATATGTATGCTTCATCTCGACGTGCATTTGCATCCAGAATACTTCATATTTCCTTTCCAGTTGAAATGGCCTTTTATGGCTTTCTTACAATGTGCAGTTAAAGGTGATTCGTGATTACATTCCAATTCCTAAAACACAAACCGCCTCCGTCACAGCTAAATCTCCCAAATAAGATCAAACAGGCCTAGAGTTGAATGAAGATAAACACGCAGGATTTCTTGCGTTTTAACTATTTAATGTTTAAATGTTAATGAGATGCTGAAGCGAGCAGCTTTTTCACAGTTTTTCCTTTTCTTTTCTGGTCCGTTTCAGATCCGGTCCAGTGCAACAGGACTTTTTTTTTTTTCTTTTAGTGTTGGCTTGTAGCGAACGAGCAGCACATGCATCTCTATCGACCCAAAATCTGCAAACCGTGTTTATTTGGAGAATTGTACTGTACAACTAAGATCCAATCCGTCACGTTTGCTTAGCTAGCTGATGGTTTTACATCATTAACTAGATTGGAGTGAACACTTTCATTGCACGCTCTTATGAATGAGTATATTCATGTACGCAAAGCAAAGTTTGACATTTGAAATGCACTTCTATAGTGTGTTCTGTTGTGAGCGCGGTATTTTGTAGGCTACAGTTGCAGGAAACACTAATTGGCTCGGTCTTGAAGCATCTTGGATTTAGAATAAGGCAGAGTTGATGCTCCCTTGGTAGGGAGGGGATAGAAATGGAGATTTGAGGGTAGCTTATGTCTGAACGTGTGTGTGTGTGTGTGTGTATGTGTATGTGGAAGTGTTAGTGTAGTTGTGTGTTTACATCGCTCACTGGTCCTCTTTCTGTACTGTGGACCCCACATAGCTAAAGGAGAAGAATGAGGTGCTGGAGAGGAGGAAGCAGTGGGGCTGGGTGACCACAGGAGGGCGGCTGTGCTCTACTCCGCTTGAGCCGGCGGGTTCTCGTTCAGGTCGCTGGCCTTGCTGTCCGCGTCATCGTCAGAAAACTCCCCTTCCATCTGCAGCTGCCTGCGGCCAGAACGGCTTGAGGAGAAGCTAACAGAACCTCCTCGCCTGCAGGAGACCACAAATAAGGTATTAGAGCACATTACCCAGCACTCTATATACTATTATAGTATTCATATTTTGAATTGTCTTTTATTTTTAATATTTTTAGCTTTCATTTTAATTTTAGTAATTTTGTTATAGTTCATCTTTTTTTTTTTTTTTTATATTTCTATTTATCACTATGAGTTTAGTAATTTTATGTGCTTTAGTCATTTTTATTAGTTTTTTTTTTTAAACAATTTTATGTGCGTCTGTAATGTTTTTATATATGTATTTAGCATTATTTTTATTTCAGTTTTAGTAATTTGTTTTATGTTTTTTATCATTCTATTTGTGACCCTGGAGCACAAAACCAGTCTTAAGTCGCTGGGGTATATTTGTAGCAATAGCCAAAAATACATTGTGTGAAAGAATATGACATCTGAATGTATTTTGCTTGAAAATGCACTACACTAAAATGCATTTTTCTATGTTTTTTGTCCAAAATGTTGTATGTCTGATGAAACCTATCTGCATTCAAGTGGTGATAAAACATGAACACATGAAGATAGAATAAAATTGTTTTTTTGTTTAAAAGCAGAGGCTCAGTTCTTTATTTTGATATATAATATGTTCATATATTCATAGCAGAAAATATTCTAGGCCGTCAAATTTAAGTGAATTTAAAGGCCATTTTCTCAATATTTAGATTTTTCTGCACCCTCAGATTCCAGATATTGTCCTATCCTAACAAATTTTTTATAATTTTTATTCGTTTTTAAAGATATTTCTATTTTGCACGTATTAATTTTATTTCGCATTAGTAATTTTATGTGCATTTGTCAAATTGTTTTTATATTTGTATTTAGCATTCATTTATTTTTATTTCAGCTTTAATAATTTGTTAGGTGCTTTTATCATTTTTAAGTTTTTTATAGTTTTATTTAACATGAACTCTTTCCCCGCCATTGACAAAATATCTTGTTAATTAAGAGACAATGCTTCAAAGACGAGTTTTTACGGCAATCTGTGTTCTAGGTGTATTACAGTAAGGAAAGCCCTAGCGCATGCCCTGAATGAGTTACGGGACTTCCACGATCACTCATGTTTTGACCATTTTGAATCTGATCGGGATGAAGTAGTCAGTGAGGGAGATGCCTTTACAGACACAGGAACTTCTAGTTGTGTCGTGGATAGACCGATAACCCGTCGATCTGGATATGTATGCATGTGTGTGTATATGTGTGTGCATGATCTATATATGTATGTGTATATATATATATATATATATATATATATATATATATATATATATGTGTGTGTGGGTGCCATGAAATTTTAGTGAAAATCATCAAAAATGCTGGCGGTGGCTGGCAACTTTTAAAAAAAATGCTGGCGGGGAAAGTTAATATATTTTAATTTTAGTTTTCGCAATTTTGTTGTGTGCTTATTTACATTAGGTTTTTAATTTTTTTTTATATATATAATCTTTTTAATATAATATTTATAGTTAGCATTAATAGTACTTTAAGTACTTTAACTTAAATGAAAATTAGAAATGTAAAAATAAATATTTTAATATAATATTTATATTGTATTTAATTTCAGCCTTATTTCAATTTCTGAAAATTATTTTTAATAGCTTTAGGTTTTGTTGTCAACCAACAAATGTACAAACTCAGCTATTTCTGGTCCAACAGTGTCTGAAATGGCAGTGAATATCAGCACTGCATCATTATTAAACAGTAGATAGGACATGATATGAATGCACAAATAAACAGGGTCAGATATTGATACAAGGATCTAAAGTATTGCAATATATCAGTATCAATATGTACCTGAGGCGGTTTTTGAGCGTGCTGACCTCTCGGCTCAGACCCTCACTAGCTTCGGTGGCATCGTCCAGCTCTCTCTGCAGCTTCCTGCGGGAGGCGTTCGCTCGAGTCGCCTCTTCCTCAGCCTCCTCCAGCTGCCTCTTCAACTGCTTCATGCGGGAGTTTGCCTTCTCCATCTAAAGACAGACAGAAATTCTGAGTCTCAGGTTTCTCTCTTATGAGAGAAAAACAACTAACTACAATTTATTGTGCATTATGTTTAGAGCTGTAAATCTGAAATTGAATTTAGCTCGGAGAGCAAAGTGGTTCGCAATTTATTTGACTAAGGTATAACATGTAATAATTGAGCAGCACATCAGCATATAAGAATGACTTCTGAAGGATCATCTGACACTGAAGATTGAAGTAATGATGCTACAAATTTAGTTTTGCCATCACAAGAATAAATTACGTTTTAAAATACAGTACATTCAAATAGTAAACAGTTGTAATAATATTTCACAATAGAACTGTTTTTACTGCATTTTCGATCAAATAAATGCTGCCTTGTGACAAGTTTATCCGCAAAATCTGTCCAGCGCCTTGGTAGCATAGTTTTGGAAAAAACTTGTAGAAATGCTATAAAACCAGCAAATCAGAAAATGGAAATCTTTAGATTTGTCCATTTTATAGGTATCAGATGTTTCATAAACAGTCCATGGAAGTGGTGTAATTTTTTTTCAGCATAAGCTGCTGGGGACCTAGTACACTTTGAGAATGGAGATTAGGATTTGGGTTTCATTCACCTGCTCTTTGTACTGGTCAGCATGGCGCCGCTCATCCTCCACTTGCATGAACACCTCCTTGAGTTTCTTCTCTGTGCGACGCACAATCTTATTGGCTGCAGCTCTCTCCCTGTGAAGCGCACAGATCATACACCATTGCCAAAACACGAGTTAGTGCCAATGGTTTTCATTCAGTCAGAACGTGGCATTAATTGGTTTCTTTTCACGGTTGCTTACTTTGCTTCCTGTTCAAGCTGCTCCTCTAGCTGGATAATCTTGGCCTCCAGGGCGGCGATAGAGGCCTTGAACTTTGATTTGATGGATCCCTCAAGTTCCTGCAGTTTGGCCTTCAAATCTTTGTTTTGCCGCTCCAGCTGCTGACGGGCATTCTCGCTCTTCTGGGCGGCACTGCGCTCTCCCGCCAGCTCGGTGTTCAGGGTATCCACCTGAAATACAGGCACAACAGCTGTGACTAAAGACGTGATGTGTCAAATGTAGCCAAGAATGCTTATAAAGATGACAATTAGACATCTTGCAAAGATCACAAGCACACAGAACTTTGAGAGCAGGCCATGATGACAAGTTTAAGAGTGTTGAAAACATAGCTTGATCATAATTACAGCAGCTTCCTCAACACCACACCTGCATAGTGGTCTTGCGGAAGCGGTCGTTCAGGAGCTCCATATTGCTCTGTTCCTCCTCTAGCTCTTCCTCCAGCTGGGCAATACGAGCCTCCAGCCTCCTCTTCTCATCCAAGAGGGCTGCCCTGAAGAAGTGAAAGTTAGAAAGAAAGTTAGTTGCGACTTCCGGTTCACACTGACTTTGAGAGGTTTGCAGCACAATGACTCACTTTCCAGAGGCACTGTTGGAAATCTCATCTGCAAGCTCGTCTCTTTCCTGTTCAGCGTGGCGTCGGGCTCTCTCTGAAGATGCCAGGTCCTAAAATCACAACCAAACCATAAACAAAGACTCGCCAGTTGAACTAATCCAACTTAAAACGGTGTAGAAAAACAAGCAACAGATTCTTCAGAAAGGCTTTTTTCAAACAGACATGTATTTCAGTGTCGGCTCACCTCTTGCAGCTGCAGAATCTCAGCCTCGAGACTCTTGAGCTTCTTCTCGTTCTCCTTAGACTGAGCGAAGATCTCATCACGAGAAGCGCGCGCCTCCTCCAGCTCCCTCTGGTAGTCCTTCATCTGGGCCTGGATCAAAACAGAGAGATGTTGTCATCTGTTCTTCTCACATTTTGTCATATCACTATACTGACTATGACCTAAAATATTAAGTCTCAGTAATGCAGTCAATGATGTAGACATCTGTGTCACTACTAAAAGGCAGATGCACTTGGAGCTTGTGAGGATAAACAGATTATGCTAACAAGTCATTTCTTGCATTATCTTTACATTTCTGTGCATGAACAGCAGCATTCTGGAAAAGATTCTACCTGGAGTTTGCGTAGCTGTTTAATGGCTTCATCACGGGCTTTGTTTGCAGCCTCGATCTGAGCTTCCACATCTTTGAGGTCCATCTCCAGTTTCTTCTTGGCAGCTACAGCAAGAGCTCTCTGCTTCCTTTCATCTTCAAGCTCTGCCTCCATCTCACGCACCTGAAGGAACAGGAATCATGGATCAAAAACATATATCAGACAGGTTAACTATGAATAAAAACTATTTCAGACTGTCACAAATTTGTTACTTGTTGCTTCTTAAGGTATTAACCCTTTTTTACACAAAGTTGCCTCAAGACTTACTTTCTTTACTTGAAAGCACGTCAGATATATATATATATATATATATATATATATATATATTGTGTGTGTGTGT
>NW_015557156.1:476567-488526 GCF_001515605.1 Sinocyclocheilus anshuiensis
AGTGAATAAATGACGAATCTTAAAGGATAATCTTCATCCCCAAATGGCTTGTAATCCTCAAAAATTATAATTCCACCCACCTGTTTGACAAGTGCCCTCTTCTTCTCCTCATTCTGCTCATCTCTGGCCTGCAGGTCTCGGTCAAACTGGGCCTTCATGGCCTGCATGTTGACCTCCAGACGTAGCTTGGCATCCTCTGTGGCCTGTAGCTCGTCCTCCAGCTCCTCCAACTGAGTGCGCATCTCCTCTACCTGCTGATCCAGAGTGCGCTTGGATTTCTCCAGCTCGTGCACCTACAGATTATAGAACGTAAAAAAAAATTACAGTGAGATAGGATTATAACCAGTGATCAGCTGCTAAATGATAAATCCAGGATCCAGGATCCAGGACTTCTCTACTCATTCATATTTACTCCACATTTCTACAATTATTTTTTAAAGACTGCAGAGAAAGATTTCCATTTTTCATAAATTTTCACGTTTTCCAAACCACTTTCTACATTACATTTTTATGATATCTCTAGACCTGGAAATCACAATTTTAAAATTCCGTGATTCCTCCCATTTTCAAATTAGCATTTTATTTTATTTGTTGCTTCTATGTTTGCCACAGCACTCTGAGTAGATCCAAATAGTGAAAATTCATCAGCCCAAAATCTTGCTCCAAATACTGCACATTAAACATGCATATGTTGTGACTGGCTGATGAAGTATTCTGTTGTCAGTGATGACAGGCAAATTACTTGACACCTGAAACTTGTTGCATCACACTTAGTTATCACATGCTGTAGTGCACATTATGAGGTCTCAAAACAAAAACAGCCAACAAAATCTGCTGTTTACAAAACACCAAAGGTTCTTTAAACATCATGATGATGAATCCAAACATAACTACATATGTAATATAACAGCACAAACGTCCAGTAACATACTGACTTACATTCTTGCCTACGTCATCCTTGGAACTCATCAGATCCTCCATCTCAGCTCTGAGCTGCTTGTTGAGTCTCTCAAATTCCTCTTTAGCCTCCAGAGCTTCATCCAGGGCTCGGGCCATAGACAGAGCTTTGGTCTCCTTCTCTCTCGCCTCGGCCTCAGCACGGTCCCTCTCCTCAGCGTAACGTGCAGAGATGGTCTTCTCCTCCGCCAGCATCTGACATACACATCAACAAATGCTTTGGTAAGATTTTTTTCATAATTATTAACAAATGTTTTTCATTAGAATTGAATGATAATAAAAAAAATAAAATTACAATTTAGCATTATACATAAAAAAAATTCACTTAAAAATTAAAATGTTGAAAATCAGTTGGTAACCCTCATATTGTTGTTCATCTTTCAAATACAAATTAAGATATTTTAAATGAAACCTGTAAGATTTCTGTCCATCCATTGAAAGTACATTCCACTAAAACTTCAAAAAGTTCATTAAGACATCATAAAAGTTGGTTCTCACACATCAAGCAAGCATGCTTGAGCTTCAGTTTCCCACATTTGATGAACTCTATATATGTGCATTGATCAGTTTATTGTGAAACTAAAAACCTAAATTAAATCTGTTCATCATATAAAGCAATTGTGTCTTTTTCAGAAGTCTTGGATTAAATTAAGCTTTAAAACTTCAAATTAAATGTCAAGTTTTGGTGAATGGACTTTCAATAGAAGGACAGAGCATCATATCTTCATTTATTTTTCAAAGAGGTGTGATAAGTCCTATGGTTTTGGAATGACATGAGGGATATTAAAAGACAGAAATTTCACTTTTGGGTGAAATGTCGTTTAGCCAAAACAATTCATACCTGGTCAAACTTCTTCTGTTTCTTCTCCAGGTTTGAGACGATCTGTCTCTGGTGGTCCAGGTCCACCATAAGGTCATCAAGCTCCTGCTGCAGCCTGTTCTTGGTTTTCTCCAGCTTGTCGTAAGCGATGGCCTTTTCCTCCAGTTTCTGACTGGTCCCCTCCATGTCTTTCTGCAGTTTCCTCTTGACCTCCTCCAGGCCTTCAAGAGATCCCACATCATCCTCCAGCTTTTTCTTGGTCTCCACCAGCTATCCAAGAAAGGAGGATTACAGAGGAGTGCTTTTACTTTCAAATGTTTGAGTAGTAAATAGTACATCTGATTCCCTTTCTGAACAGAAGTCTGAAAATTACACTTTTACATAACCCACTTTTGGTCAAATATGACAGGCTTTTGTGAGGTTCTAGCCAACATGTCACTGGTAGAGTAAAACAACATTATTGAATGTGTCAACTGATGTGCAAGATGTTGATATAATCTGACTTGCTGTCTGCCCTAATAAAAGAATATGGAGTGATTGTGCATACTTGGGATTGTAGTGTTGCCAGTTGTCTCTCCAGGTTCCTTCGCGCCTCCTCTTCCTCCTCCTGCTGCTCCTGAAGGCTGTTCTTCTCTTCCTCCAGTTGTCGGACACGGCTGCTCAGGTTCAGCTTCTGACGCGTCTCCTCTTGAAGCAGCTCCTATATCCACAATATTAACCAATCATGACTCAATCACATCACACACACCTTTTCATTAAAAAGTCTACCAATTGTTTTTATTAATTATCTATTGTTTTATTATTCTATGTCATTGCTTCATCCACTCTTGCAGGGCTTCCTGTTTGCAGAGACGCATTACCTGAGTGTCCTGAAGCTGGCTCTCTAGGCTGGAGGCATCTTTGGCCAGCTTCATTCCCTTCTTCTCAGCATCTTCCAATAGAGCAGAAACATTGTCCAGTTCCGCCTGCAACAAATGATAAATAAATAAATAAATTTACAGTGGAGAGATATTTCACAAATACCCTCGATTCTGATCTATTTAAGGTTGCTTTCACACTTGGCTTGACAGCCTGGTCCGAACCGAATAATTACAATTAATTTTAATAATTGCAGATTTAATGATTGCAGGTCTCATATGAAACTCCGAGTCAGAATTTAACAGAACAGTTTAATTCCGTGTAGTAAATAAATGTTTGTTTTAAAATTGTGCATTTAAAAAAAAAGCTTCAGGTCTGCTGTGATTATTTGTAGGGCTGCACAATGTTGTGATTATATACCAATATGACCATAAAATCATATATGAAACTGGTTATTATATAATAATGTAATAGTACACACGCTAATATTTAATCACTGCAATTTGCAATTTATTTAATAATAATTACAATTAATTATAAAAATTGCCAATTTAATGAATGCAATTTGATAAATTCACATCAAGCCATAATCGTGATTAGGGTTTTATTTTGATTAACTGTGCATCCCTTATTACAGCCACACTTTCAGTCTGCAAAAAAACAATGAAACAACAGTTATCTGTAGTGTGTGAGGAAGGACGGAGTGTAACAGTATTTCATGAAACTGGGAGTAACAGAAATGATTCTGATATGAAGTGTAACAGAACTCGCTTGTAGTTTATGTGACACAGTCTAACAGCACTGACCTGTAGTCTGTGGGAACGGTCTGAAAGTTCTCCTTTAACCTTCTCTACCTCGCTGAAGCGGGCCATGAACTCCTGCAGCTGAGCCTCAAGTTTCTTTCTCTTGTGCTCAGATTCAGACTTGGCTTGCTGCAAACTCTTCACATCATTGGTCAGCTCCTTATTATCACTCTCCAGAGTCTGTTTGTTTTTCTCCAGATTTGACTTCACCTAATGTTGACAGACAGACAGTGTGAGAGAGAGACAGATTTTGCCTGAACTGTATCAACAGGAGACCATACCATATTCAATCACTGAACGAGGAAATTAATTCCAAACACATCATTCTGACAGCAGACTGGCAGTGTTCCAGTCGAGACATTAGAACTGAAATCCCTCACTACAGTAATGAGTAATAATCATTTACTCTTCATCTCTGTGGCTTACTCTCTTGGCCTGCTCCAGCTGCTCAGAGATCTCCTCCAGAGATGTGCCGTGCCTCTGTCTCATCTCCTGGATCTGAGACTCATGGTTTTTTATCTCATCATCAATGGCCTTCTTCAGCTCTGCCACCTCCTGCTCTCGTTTGTTCCTTCATGAGCAAAAGACACATGATTAGGCAAGACACATTTGAGGAGAAAGGGTGAGATTTCAATTAACTTAATCTGTCTTAAATGGCTCTCCAATTACATTACCAAAAGACTAATTTGAACTAGTCAAGCGTAGAAAAATGTTGGCACCAAGGTTTTAGCATAGTTTTGATATTTCTTCTTTTTTTTCACCTAAAAACAACAATTCTGTCCTCATTTACTCATCCTCCACACGTTCCAATCCTGTACAAGTTTCTTTCTTCTGCTGAGCACAAAAGAAGATATTTTAAAGAATGCTGGTAACCAAACAGATTTCCATAGTATGGGAAAAAATACTATGGAAGTCAATGGCTACCATCAACTGTTTGGTTACCAACATTCTTTAAAAGGTTTGAAACAAGTGAAGGGTAAGTAAATAACAGAATTTTCATTTTTGGGTGAATTATGCCTTTAAAAATTAGTTCCATTTTGTGGTCATGATAAATTTAGTTCCTGATGCAGACTCTTGTACCTCAGCTCCTGCTGGGCGGCAGTGGTGTCCAGGGTGTCTTCCAGCTCAGTCTTCAGAGCCTCCAGTTCCTCACTCAGATCTCTCTTAAGTTTCTCAGCTTTGTTTCTGGCTGCTTTCTCAGACTCCAGATCCTCCTGGAGCTCAGCTAGCTGGGCCTGCAGCTCCCGCACTTGCTTCAGAGCATTGTTCTTCTGAGCGACCTCCTCATCACCTCTGGGGAACAACAAGGATAAGCAAAGATTATTAACAAAACCATGCATGCTAAATTAAAGTTAATTTCTACACTTTGTTTATAAACTCTTTCTAATCCTGATTAATTAAATAGTTCTGAAATGAATACGAATACTTTTATTCAGCAAGAACACATTAAATTGGTCACACGTAACAAAGAGTTTTATAATGTCACAAAAGATTTCTAGGTAACAATTTATTTTAAGGTGTCCTTGTTACATGTTACATGTACTTACCATTATAGTAACAATTAATTATGCATAATTACATGCAAGTAACCCAAAGCCAAACCCTAATCCTAACCCTAACCGTATAGTAAGTACATGTAGTTAATTAATATTACTCCGTACTTAAATGTATAAATACACTGTAACAAGGACACCTTAAAATAAAGTGTAACCGATTTCTATTTCAAATAATCACTTCTTTTAAATTGTAAATATATTTCTCAACATTTAAAACATTATCACTGTATTTTTGCCTTGGTAAACATAAGATTTAAAATAAAATAATACAGACTGAACGCCCCTGTTATATATATAACATGGGAAAGCATGTTTTTGTGTGTATTCATGATGTGATGTCGCAACAGCAATGTGATACCAATTTACTAAATTATTTCAGGACTGCACAATGTTAACAAACACAAAGGTCAAGAATAAAAACTTTCCATGACTAATATTCAAATTTATATGACGCCAACATAACTCGGCCTACCATAAGTTATTGTTTTGACATGGTCAGCTAGACGACAGCCAAACTATTTTGTTATTCTGTGTTCCTCAATGACTAGATCTTCACCTGGCCAGTACAGCCTGTAGCTCTTCTTCTTTCTTGGCCAGTTGGATCTTGAGTTCCTCAATCTGGGCCTGCAGCTCAGCTATCTGGTCCTGTAGGTCTGTGGTCTCAGCATCCAGCTTTCTTTTGGCTTTCTCAAGCTCCTGCCTAGTTTTCTCCTCTTTCTTTAGACGCTCTGAGGGTCAAACACACACACATAAACACGTAAGACTCACTGCTTTACATTCACTTAAATAAAATGACCCATATTCAACCCAGTCCTCACCTTCCAGGTCTACCATCATCATTTCTTGCTTGTTTTTGACTTTGCCAAGGTTCTTGGCCTTCTCTTCTTCCTCAGCCAGCTGGGAGGTCATCTCACTGACACGGTCCTCCAGGAGTTTTTTCTCCTGAGGGATAGAGAGGAGCATTCCTACAACAAAGGCCATGGGTTGCATTTTGATTAGGCAGCCTGACATCTGCACTGACCTTTAGGAATTTGGAGTTCTGGTCCTCCAACAGCAGAATATCTTCCTCCATCTTTTTTATCTTGGCTTCAGCAGTCACCTTCTCCAACTGAAGCTTCTGTCGGGCAGCCTCTTCTTCATCTAGTTGTTCCTCTAGGTCCTGAAGTCATGCACATACACACACACACACACACTCCTCCATCTTTTTTATCTTGGCTTCAGCAGTCACCTTCTCCAACTGAAGCTTCTGTCGGGCAGCCTCTTCTTCATCTAGTTGTTCCTCTAGGTCCTGAAGACAAACACACACACTTGTGGTTTCTGTACAGCAGCAGTGTAGGACTTTGTGAGCCTTTTTAGCCAAGTACTTGCTCAATTCATTATTCCAACCCAGAAGTTTTAGATACAGATTTCCTCTCTCAGAGCCGAGAGGCCTATTTTAAAGTTTACAGCAGATCAAGGACTATATTTCCACAGTGAAGTCCTCACCTGTATGTGCGACTGCGTTTTCTTCTTCTCATTCTGCAAAGATTGGTTCCTCTCCTCTTCCTCCTCCACACGGGACTCCAGGTCATGAAGAATCTCCTCCAGCTCTTGTTTTTTAGCCACCAGGCGAGCCCTCATCTCTTCAGCTTCAGCAAACAATTCTGTCTCAGCCTGCAGTTGCTCTGCCAAGATGTTCTTCTCCTCCAAAAGCTGAAACAAACATCAAACCAGATCTTCTCTCTGTTTCTACAAAATGTTTAGCACTCAATTTGTTTGACAGAGTCACTATGATTTCGTAACACTGCAGAATATCCACTACATTGAATAAAGCCACAAGAGACCACAGTGATTTTAGAAAGCAACATAATTCAAGTGTGGCCATTTACATATATCAGATACGTAACAGTGTCTTTAAATGTGGCTCATTCCATCGGTTATTAGGTCAAACACTAACACAACACTTAAATAACACTGTATTTTCAGAAGACAGAGGGAGCAGGTGAGTGTGTGCTAACCTGCTGGTGTTTCCGCTCCATTTCAACCAGTTCGTTCTCTACTTTCACCTGCTTCTCCTTCACTTTAATGAGCTCCTCATCCTTGGCCTGCATTTCTTCCTCCTGACGGGTCACCTGGAGGAGGGGTTTCACCTGCAGACACACATGTAATGCATGTCTCAAATGAAAACTATCTGCAACAATACTGCAAACGAGTTTTTAAAGATTCAATTTCTCAGTTGCAAACACATACATTTCTTTTAGACAAGTATACAAAACCTGGTCAAATCATTAAAACGGACTCTTTCAAAAACCGAGACCAACCTTGGTGAAGAGTCTCCACCACTGCCAGTGGCGTAGTTTCAGGTAGGCGGCACAGTTTCTCTGCAGGACTTTCAAAGCGCTTAGCTGCTGCTGTTTTTTAGCAAAGGCTCTGAGAAACACAACGGCAAAACAGCAGCAGTTCACTGTCAAGGTCTCATAAGAATACATTTTATTTCTACACCATAAACAGTAAGAGCTGCATATCACTGCTGCTGCCCCTTTTAGACCAGATTTAGATCAGCCATCTCCATTTGGACTCACTTGCGAGCCAGATATCCTCGACAGACTGACTGAAAGTAGATGATGATATCTGTTATTTTCAGGTCTCTCTCTTCCTCCAGGTGTGCCAAAACTCCAGTGCGGAAGAAGATCTTACTCTGCCCGATCCGGTAGAGGTTTGGGTCAAGCTCCAAGGCTCGGATCTACAGATCAGATTGTTAGATGACACTTCGTCTTTAGCAGATGCAAAATTTCAGATGCTGGTATATCAATAATGGGCATCAGTAAAAACTTCTATGAAAAGAGAGAATGAACATAAAATAATTAACTCTTTAAAGTGCACCTTTAATTTTACACTTATTTATATAAATTATACAAAGAAATTTCATTATTATGATAAAGCTCTTTGGAGAGATGCATTATTGAGCTATAAGGTCTGATTCGGAAATTAAGCTTATTATTTTTGGAAGTGACATTTGGATATACCAATTTTAATTATGAAAAGAAAACAACTTAAATGTAGTGAAAATCTATCTGAAATTTATCTGAAAATGATTAAAAAAAAAAATTGTTTAAAACAATTACTCCACCATTGGTATGTTTGGGTCAGTAAGATTTTTTTATGCTCACCAAGACTGCTTTTATTTGATAGAAAAATACAGTAAAAACAGTAATATTGTGAAATATTATTACATTTTAACACAATTCTTTTCTATTTTATTATACTTTAAAAGGTAATTTATTCCAGGTTTACTTTTCAGCATCACATGATTTGAATGGCTAATTTGGTGTGTAAGAATTTTTTTTATAATTATAATCAGTGTTGAAAACAGTTGTGTTGCTTAATATTTTTGTGGAAATGGTCATACTTTTTTTTCAGGACTTTATTTTCAGGATTCTTTGATGAATGGAGTTTAAAAGAACTGTGTTTATTTGAAATAGTAAAGAAATTGTTACAACATTTTTTACACTTTTGATCAAATGAATGCATTCTTCATGAATAAAAGCAAACTTTTGAACAGCAGTGTTTGTTTTTATGGAAAATGTCATAATACACTGGTATTTTAACTATTTTGAATGATCAACGTCATTTGTTAGTCATCTTAAGAAATCTCACCATTCTCTCGCAAGCCTGCTTGCCGTCCATAAAACCTTTGGGGATTGCATTAGGGGTGAGGATCTCATATCTGCGAGGAAGACAGATATGAGAGTTTTCTCACTGATAAAATACAATAATATTAATGCTACAGCATCTTAAGACATATGGTGCTTCTCTACTCTTTAATGAGATATCTGAAGCACACCTCTGTCTGAACTCCTGGAAGACAATACGGTTAGGGAATCCCTGCCTGCAGATCCGGATCCCTTCTAGAACTCCATTACACCTCAGCTGATCTAGAACCAGATGAGGCTCCAGTTTACCAGCCTAGAAGAATGACAACATCAAAGAGGTGCATGATGACCACATTAAAGAAACTCTAGTCAAATAAAAAATGTTTTTAATTAAACTGAAGGACATATTTACTTACAACTGAAGGGACAAATGTCACTTACTCTTTTCTCATGATTGGGGATGATACAGCGGACAAAGTTGGGGTTGGTGTTTCTGAGTGTGGCCATGAGTTTTGTAAGGGACTCTTTATAGAGCTGACCCACAGTGCGGAACATGCCCTTCTTGGTCTTATATGTAGCCCCAAATGCAGTCTCATTCATCCCTGCCACCTGGTCCAAACCAACAATACGGTCCACTACCATGAAGAGTGAGAAAAAAGAAAGATACCAACCAGTTAGCTTGATCTTCAAAGTATTTACAGATGCATTTAAAAAAAAAAAGAGAGAGAGAGAGAGAGTGACACAGCACAGCCAAATCATGTGAAGATGCAAGAGGGAAATCTACAACTAAAGCTCTAATTCAACAACACCAAGCAGAAGGTCAAAATACGCTGTGTATTTTTTCATTCTTACAAAAACCATTTAATAATAATAATAAAAAAACTGTCCTTTGATTCCTTCAGGCCTTTAATCGTCATATCCCAAAAGAAAACCAAAAATAACTTTCAGATAGTACAGTGTATTTTGACTCAATGCCACAAGTTTAGACAGCCAATTCAAGAGCCAATGGCCCCCCTACTATGCCAGCAGGTGCAGGTCCAGTGCTAGGCAAATGGAGACATGAAACAGATGAAGAGTGCCAAGGATAAGACTACATCTATAAACAAGCACAAGCTGCAAAATAAAGTAAATGGAAGGGTGAACCTCAAAACCTGTCAAGATCATGTCCAGGACATACTTCACACCAATACCTTGCAGTTCATTGAGTCAGATGTTAATTCAGCAACTGCTCTCATGGTTTCATCAGACAGATTTAAACCAGTAATGCTTAACTCCTCTTGTCACCTGCTTGTGAATCAGACTACACTGATAACACTGTATGCAGCCCATATTTACAACTAATTAAATCGAATTTCTTTTGGTGTGGCGAATTTCAATGGCAGTGTGTATTTAGCAGTGCAGTGAACAGTGCTTTAAGTTTATAAAAAGTTTATTCTATTTATAAAAAAAAAGTTATAACTATATTTTGCTTAAATAATGGTCCTTAAAAGGCTTTTTTTAAAGATGTTTCCCTCAAGTACATTTTCCACTCCAATTCTTGTTACAGAATACAAAAAAGTGCATTTTAAAGTATTGATACATTGTGTAAGTATTTGTTGTAGTATATTGATTTCAATAAAACAAATCATAGTTTTGCCATTATTTTTACTCTACTACAGAAATGAGATTCTAACAAGAAACAACAAAACTTCTCAAAACAAATTCAAAATAAAGCATTTGGATGCATTACAGCAACTGAAATTGAGGGAAAATGTTGTTGTTGTTTTTTTTTTCTTTTGAGTGAAATATGACCCAGACATGTAAATCAAGTTCTCTCTCTAAGTAATGTTACTAAAGATGTCTCCTTTCAGCAACTGAATAAATAAATGTGAATAAATTTGCTTAGGAATAAATAAGACCCTAATCAGAAAAATTATATTCACAAATTTGAGTCTGATAACAGTGTCCTACAGCAAAACAAGTCAAACTTCAATCACTCCACACACAAGTAATCAAAAACTACATATTCTTTTTGATTTATTGGACCTCAAGTACATTTTCCACTCCAATTCTTGTTACAGAATTACAGAATACAAAAAAGTGCATTGTAAAGTATTGATACATTGTGTAAGTATTTGTTGTAGTATGTTGATTTCAATAAAACAAATCATAGTTTTGCCATTATTTTTACTCTACTACAGAAATGAGATTCTAACAAGAAACAACAAAACTTCTCAAAACAAATTCAAAATAAAGCATTTGGATGCATTACAGCAACTGAAATTGAGGGAAAATGTTGTTGTTGTTTTTTTTTTCTTTTGAGTGAAATATGACCCAGACATGTAAATCAAGTTCTCTCTCTAAGTAATGTTACTAAAGATGTCTCCTTTCAGCAACTGAATAAATAAATGTGAATAAATTTGCTTAGGAATAAATAAGACCCTAATCAGAAAAATTATATTCACAAATTTGAGTCTGATAACAGTGTCCTACAGCAAAACAAGTCAAACTTCAATCACTCCACACACAAGTAATCAAAAACTACATATTCTTTTTGATTTATTGGAGGCTGGTAAAGTGTAACTACTGGGGCTATATTAATAATTCTAGGTCTTGCAGCATTCTTGTAAACGTCATTCTTAAGAACCACTTCCAAGTAATGTGCTGTTCATAATGGGCTCGTGACGTGACTTCCGTTACCCCCATGGAGAATTTACTGAGCTGTCAGTGTTGACTGGCACAGGGCTGAGCGAGTCATTTGGATTCCAGTGAAACAAGACGTGTATTGTTTCGTGTTCCCTGTCGGAGACACTACAGAATTCCTCCACCCCTCACCCAAACTCCATCTCCCTCACACGGCCTATCAAATCACCATCTGACACTTAAAACAAACAAGTTATCTGACCGCCAGAAGCAAGGGCATAAGCGTACCACACACACACACCGCTCTGACTGCTGTAAACTAAGCTGTGTTTGAGGGAATCTCGTGAAAACCAGGTCAGGTCATATTTCACTGTGAAATATAAATTTTAAAAGGAAATAATATTTAGCATTAAGTCCATTTTAGGACAATGTTTTTGACAATTAAGCAAATTTTCAACCAAAACTGTCATTATCATAATGTGTCCAGACTAGGGATGCTCCGATCAGGATTTTTGCAGCCGATACGGAGTACCGATTTCTTGTCATAGTGATCGGCTGATACCGATGCCGATTCTGATGCTTCAAGCTTTACATAGACGGTTTCATCAGGCGCATGCGCCTGGCCCGAAGTTAACTTCAGGTCTGTGTTTGTTTATCAGTCTGGCTATGGCGCCGGCTACAAACGCAGTTAAAGTTAAGGTGATGAGCAGA
>NW_015557156.1:488578-489160 GCF_001515605.1 Sinocyclocheilus anshuiensis
GGTCGGGTAATAAAAAATGCATTCTGATTATTTGCGGGTGGGTCGTGGGTGGATAAAATAAATCATAAATGATGCAAATATTAACTACATTTTTTTTTTATAAATTTTTTTTCATGATTTTGTGTGTGTGTGTGTGTGTGTGTGTTCGTTCGCCTGATCGGGAAGTTGCAGTGACAGAAACGGTGACATTCCAGAAAGTTTGAAAGGAGTAAAGCCTGTGTCAATGCTATTGAGTAGGCTAATACGGCCAAAGAAGTTATTTTGTTTTATAAATAAATGTTCATTTAAGAGCAGCCCACGATAAGTGTATTATGTTACCGTTATCCCTTACGGCTCCGACGAGGTTTTGTTCCGTCCTCCACGCCGTGACACCTCACCAAAGACTATTTTTAGCCAAGCAGAAACGTGCCGCGGCTGGCTGATAAACACAAGCACTGACTAGAGCGGCCGCGATCAGCTCCGGTTCTCGTGGAGCCGTAATACGCCGCAGACGTGTGCAGTGAGGCGCAGATCAGCTTTAACGTCACTGAATCTGCTGTTAAAAATTAACCATCCATTCATCATATCATCATGCAAAACATA
>NW_015557156.1:489372-497978 GCF_001515605.1 Sinocyclocheilus anshuiensis
CATCTTGCATGTTATATGCCTGATAAAGCAGCGTTTGTGAGCTCAGCGCTGCTTTGTGTACAGCTGTTACTGGGGAAACCTGTTTCTCCCGCTTTAAAGAACCTCCTGCTGGCAGAGAATTAATTTGCATTTTCAGTAAATCTGTCTGATTTAGGCAGCAAACTTATTTTGCTTTTCCTATATCCACAGATGCTGCGGATAATCCGCGGGTCGGGTAATAAAAAATGCATTCTGATTATTTGAGGGTGGATAAAAAAAAAATTATAAATCATAAATGATGCAAATATTAACTACATTTTTTTAAAATACATTTTTTTCATGAGGCAGACGATTTCGTGTGCGTGTTTGTTCGCCTGATCGGGAAGTTGCAGTGACAGAAACGGTGACATCCCAGATATCAAACTGCGATCGGTTCGTGAGATCGGCCAAGTTAGTGAGTACCGATCAAGTCATAAAATGTCAGCCGATGCCGATCGATCAGAGCATCCCTAGTCCAGACACTTTTTTTTTTACTTATTATTACGGTTGAAGATTCTTATTACTGTACTATAGTCATTTTTTATAATAACTTGTGATTTACTGCAATGAAAATGATCTTAAAATAGCTTTATTTTATTATAAAATTTGCTTGTAGATAAATATTTAAAAAAACTACATTTATGACAGACAGACAGAGAGACAGACAGAGAGATAGACAGAGAGATAGATAGATAGATAGATAGATAGATAGATACTTATTTTCTATAAGCAAAGCATATTTCTATTTGACTTAGGGGTGAAATATGACCAGGTTTTCAGAATCACCTATTCTTGTGAAAATGGCCTTTTTCAAAACTGTCTGGACTAAAAAAATGCTACAGGTGTGGATTTAATAACGATTTGACACTTTTATAGTTTCTAAAGTAATAAATTACAGGCAAAATATTTAGCGAGTGTGTGAATCAAAATTGCTGAAAGGACTCAAAGAACAAGCAGGGCCCTAATCCTTGTAGCCAGCGCACCTGGCAGTGCCAGTGTTATGCAGTGTCAGTACTCTGTATTAAGTCACTATGCACATGCATTAATTTTTCATGCAATCTTCATTCATGGTCAGTTTGGGCTTCCTAATGAATCAGCCAAGTCACGCTTCCTTCCAAATGGATCCAGCTAACTCTAAAGTTAGCCAGCTAGAGGGACCAGGGCCCAGGTCTACAAGCCATGGTGGGAGTGTTTGAAAGTACACAATGCGCTGGTAAGCAGAGACCTACAGCATCGTATACCTTCACCTGGCGATTCATGGAGACTAGAGACATCATAAAAAGACGCTCTTTGGATATTCTGAATCTCTATGGTCGAGAGACCGAGAAAGGGGGCAAAGGGGGGATAAACAAGAAAAAAAGCAAAATAAAAAAGTAGTAGTAGAACACAGCTAGCACATAATAGACATAAATGGTAGTAAACACACTGGTTAGTGCTGTGCAACACAAGTGAGAATAAGCAAAAGTTTTCATTCCATTTGCACTAGTCTCTAATGCTTTTGGATATGTGTACTTTCAATTGAACATTTTAAGATCCTGCTGATCGATCTTAGCACACACATTCTATTTTGTATTTACTTCTGAGTAATTATTTTGCCACCATCTTAATTTTATATAAAAGTGTATCATGTTATTCATTATACAGTTATTTTGGCTGGAAATACAGTCAATGCTGAAATAAGACACAATATTTGACACATCCCACTCTGTATTTTTGCATTATTTCATATTTCCTCACTGCTTTAATCTGTAATTAATGTAGAGCAGCCCTGCTTACAACTACAGTGCAAATATATCTGTTGTGGTACCAACAGTATTGCAAAATGTCTTGTTGGACACATTTTTATTCACACACACCGCCCAGCCCAAAGTTTGACTCTTTGCAACTGAATTAATAGTTCCCCCCACTACGTTAAAATATTTGCAACAAGCCACTGAAATGCATGACAAGCTCTTTTTACAAGACAGACAAGATGTGAAACTGAAGACTGAAAACAACAGTCTCTTTCTTCACAGAGTGGGAGGGTAGAACCATAAAAACTAGCCGTTTTACGTTTCAGGGAATCTGGAAGGCACTCGAGAAGAAAACAGCTTACCATCCTTCCACAGTTCAGCCACAAACTTATCCGTGGACTGGTGCAGGAGTGTGGCCACATTGTCATTTAGAGGGTCCATGTTTTTCATCAACCACTCATCTGCCTTATAGTCAACCTGCAAAATGAGAGTAATAAACAGTATGTTAACAACCTCAAGATGGGAAGAATGGAATTAAGCCAGGACTGGTTCAATCTGGATCGTTTAATTTAAGAGGTACTGCAGTTCAGCGGCCGTTGGTGTTTGCATAGTGTTATGTAACTACTGAAAGTGATAAAGTATAAATCAATGCACTGTTTTTCTTTACTTAAACAACAGGAAACAAAGCAAACTCTAATTTTCTGGCTTTTAACCCAAACATTGCTCAAAGGGAGAGAAATATCAAAAGTCCCTTATTTCATGCAGTGTCAAGTTTCTATTGCAAACAGCTCACTGATCTGAAACAGATGTGGCCTATGGTTAGCACATACCACAGCTGGATGCTGCTACCCTTGAAAGACAGCAACGCAACATTTCACTGCAAGCCAGTTTGACCTGACTAAATCTAATTACATAAGGTTACGCTGCATTCCTTTTTTCTTTGAAACACTAACAGGCCTTCATTACAAAAACCATCACAGGACTGAAGCACCAGAGGGGAAGCCAACAGCTATGTGTAGTTTCATTAATATGAATGCAGACGTACCCTGCCAGCATAGTGAATGATGCTGAAATCGGCTTTGTCCTTCAGCTGCCGTGGTTTCTGGAACTTGGCATGAGTGCCTTGCTCTTGCACCAGTTTGTCCACAAAGGTTTTATCAGTGGCTTTTGGAAACCAGCACTCCTCATCCAACAGAGCCAACACACCGGGAGGATTTGCCTAGGAATGGTACCATAGGACCGATCAAAACAACTTCTAGAAAAGCCAACAGAAAGCACTTTGCTTCCACAGTAACTTCAAATCACATGAAATTTTGCAAATATTTGAGGTAGAAAATTATTCTAGGAACCCAGAACAAAAATTCAAGGGCGGTGAGCGCTCACTGGTCTCTCGATGAGGTCAATGCAGGGCTGCAGGTCGAGGCCGAAGTCGATGAAGCTCCATTCGATGCCTTCACGCTGGTACTCCTCCTGCTCCAGGATGAACATGGTGTGGTTGAACAGCTGCTGAAGCTTCTCGTTGGTGTAGTTGATGCAGAGCTGCTCAAATGAGTTCAGCTACAGAGAGATGGAGAGAGCAATAAAATATGTTCAAACCGTCTTTGTCCATAGCATTTTTAAGTCCCAGAACATGCATGATAGATTCTTTCACCAACATCAGTATCTTCAATATCACTTAACTAAATACTGCAGTTATGAGTGGGTATCCAATTACGCTATTTACTGTAAACCTTGTAATTTCATCCTAACTATACCATAATTATATTAATCAATTTATCAGATGCATCTTAACCAAAGCAAGACAGCAAGGACATCCTCCAGCACAAACTGAAGGAAAAAACCTTCTTAAGGGTTTAAGTTTTCGCATTTATTTTTTTAATTCCATTTTTTCCATAAATTTTTCTGGACTTTGTTTTAATGGTATAATTACATTTTAGTAATCACAAAAGCATGTCCAAAATTATGTTTTCTTCTTTAGATTTCGATTTAATGGTTTAATTAAATTGTATTAATCAAAAAGCATGTCTAAACAATTGATTTCATAAAACTTTAACAATTGAATAATTTATTACAATAACAGACTCAATTTAGTTTCAAATAATAAAGCCTATAAAATATTTTAAAATACCGTGTTGTCAGTTTTATTTTTCTGGATTAATGATTTCATACAAATTGAATTATCAAAAACGCTGGTAATTAAAGAAATATTAACAATCCAATTAATCTTTAAAAATGCAATCAAATTAAAATGTAACAATTCCTTTTATTTTTGGCAAGCAGTGATCACAATAGAGGCTTACTACTAAAACATGAAAGAAAAACTGTAGTAATAAAATTGGAACAAAACTTAATTTTGTATTACTACCTTGAGAAGTACATTCTGTGGCACAATAGTAATATATTTTTATGAACTCAATTCATTCTTAATTTTCTTCATAGAAATTCTGTCATTTTCTATAATCACTGTTTCTAATCAGTGATGAAACCTACTAATACTGTGGTATGCTTAAAATCTGTTAAACTAAATACAATTTGTCCCATGCAATATCTTTTTATACACAAAACTTACAGTATTTTCAAGTTCTTGCATTGCCTGCATTTTTAGAAAACCTCATATCATATGACCTCTGATTTGTTGCAGTATAGTGATTAATATCTATGATTAACATAAGAGACAGCTGAGTCAAGGAAGCCACACCTGGAATATCTCAAAGCCAGCAATGTCCAGGATGCCAATGAAGGAAGCTCCCTGGCGCTTGGTCCTGTCCAGAGCTTTATTAATGCGGTGAACAAGCCAGCGGAACAACCTTTCGTATGTGGCCTTGGCCAGGGCTTCCACTGCAAAGTCGGCCTGGTCAGAGAAACAGAGAGACAGGATCAGGCAAAGGGAATAAGTGACATAAACCTCACATTTACAAAAATATGTGTTATGATATAGAATCACACTATTTTAACACAGATACAAAAGTAGGGTTGGGTTTCGACAACCGGTTTCATCTTAGAACCACTTCCACTTTTTCAAAAAATCGGAGTCAATAGGACACATGTTTCTTTTTTATTGGAATACATAAGCAGAATCCGTATTGCTGAAATTCAAATACCCAACCCTAAAAATGGTAAGCAAAACCTGAAATGACCCTTCTAGTGGAATTATTTTCCGAACAGGTTTCCCAAACACTACTCCCTCTGCAGAATTTGTTCAGTTATGATGACATTTTAATGACAGGAGACTAGCAGCCTATTGTTGTAAAAGGACAGAGGTGAAAAGGAAATGTGAATAGAACAAAAGTACAGCAATGGTCTACAATCAGGCCTGACAAGATTCAAGAGATAAACACTAATGAAAACATTGCTTTACAGCTGAAAGGGTGGGTGATTTAACAGATATACAGTGGAAAACTTAATAGCTCATTACCTGCTCTTTAGTTTGGGCTTTTTGTACATAGTCTCTGCCCACTTTGATTCTTGGAGACAGGATGGCACGTGTGAACTCCATGACATTAATGCCAAGCAGGTGGCAAAGCTTTTGAGCAGCTGAAAAACAGAAAATGCACACTTGTTCACAAAATGGTCCTCTAATGCAAGCCGACCAAAAATGGTGACATTCTTTTTCGATTTATCGGATTTTAGAAGTATCCCTTATGCACTTAAATGGTGGTGAGAGAAGTTATTATGGGACATTTTTGCTCATGAATATAAGAGGTATTTCAAATAAGTCAGGTCGTTATTGCAATTTACTGACTTCTAAACCCCTACAGCCCATTTAGCAGCCAAACAAACCCCAAGAGTTCCCCCTCAGGACCACCAGCACGACTATAACTTTCCAGCTTCAAGTCGTGAATGACTTGGTGGCTTGAACAGATGAAAGTTTCAATATCATACCATGAACGGTGATGATAAAAACAAATGAATCAAAATGCCAGTGGAGTAAGCTTGCTGGAATGCATCATGATGGTAAAACGGTCACTTTTGGGGGGGTTCTTACGTAAACACGTTTGATTTAACGCAACTTAGCACAACTATTCCGGTATTTTCTTTTAACATGAAACGTATCCAAAAACCATTCAAACTGTCATCATGGGAGCCCAAGAGAAGTCCAACGGGTAATTTGTCAAAACAGAGCAGTGGAGAACTGCACAAAAACATCTGGTGCAGGGGTTAGATTGGAGGGTAGTGTGGATATCGAACACACTTTCATGCTAATGCACTGCCAAAGGATTTACAGAGCTATTTAAGTACTTCACATAATACATTAGATTTCCATTACTGAAAAAAAGAAACGTTATCTCTGTGCTAAAATAAGGCATTATGCATTTCTGAAACTTGTAAAACAGATGAGTACCTGTATTTTCTGGCATAGAGGCCTGGTCGGTGTTTCTCTCCTTCTTGAACACAATGTTGCCAAACTGCAGGACGGCTGATACCACCTTGAGCATTGCTGCAGTGACGAAAAAAAAAAAGGACAACAGCGTCAACAGTATGTGGGTAGTTGACCTGAAATATTTTTGGAAGGTCGATTTCCTGCAGTGTGGCATGCTTATACTCCATTTAAAACTATTTTAACCAGCATTTCGTTCATTCTTGTATACTTATTAGGGACGTCAAACAATTGCAACATTTAATCAAGATTATTCCTTATTTTTTCATATTCATCATTTTCAGTTTCATTTGAGGGGTTCAAATATTTCAGTGGATGAGGTCTATATGATGAAACTGGACAGGTAGATTTATGCAGGAGTTTTATTTCCTCAAAACAAACATTTCTGAATTGCATCAAATTGCAAAGTAAATGTAATATAATTTGATTCGACAAAATATTAACTTAAAATAAAATAATACCAATCTGTTATGGACTTAATCATGCATAAAATTCTGCTGGCCTGCAATGCTCTGCTGATTTTTGCAATTTCGATGAATAACAATGTTTTACTCATGGCTTAATGAGCTTCAATAAGAATTACATTTTACCAAGAGAATGGAGATAACTTCGATTAAACATCCCACTTGGGTTTAATTTATACTGTATATAAACAATCTGTTTAAAAAAGAATGAAAAGGTTAAATTGTGTGCTAAATTGTTAGTGTTAAACAAATTTAATTCAACTTTGTGTTAACTGCATGCCTTAAAATAATAATAGGGTTGTCAAGGTTATCAACTCATTAATGGAGAGACTACATGAGACTCTTGTACTGTAAATTCACTGACCATTTTGAATGCAACAGTGAAGGCAAAAAGGTGTGCAATACCCATTTCTGATGATTTACTAGTATGCATGTATAAAACAGCAGTAAATATACAATATAGTAGAAGTAGGTTTGTTTCATGTATGCTTACATAAGATTTCATCATGGGAGAAGCTCATAATATGCATGGCTTCCATGGTCTCTTGGAAATTGTCCTTGTCCTGTTGGCCAGGAATGGGAATGTTACCATTGGAGAGGAAGCGGTAGTTATTGAAGCCCTCCAGGAGTAGATCAGCTGCCAGAAAAACAAGAGCATTAACACAGCTGCAGTCTTCTCTAGACAGCAGACCGCACCATACTCTCCATAATCAGTCTAATTCCTTCACATGTTGAGAATATTCAAAGCCTGCTTCATTACATCCATGTTGACCTTGCACTTAGAATGAAGTCTCCCAATCTCATTGCTAAAAACTGACTAAAAACTTAACCATGTAAAAAGAAATACTCACATCTTAGATGTTCTCCAGCACCAGCCAACAGCTGGTAGAAGACATGGAAGGTGCGTTCATCTTTGGCTTGGCGAATAGCCCTGGACTTTTCAAGAAGATCTTTAGACTAAGTTAAGGGCAAGCAAAGTCCATTTGACAGCTAATTTTTCAGTCTACGTCAAATCAAACCTGTTCGGATTTTCATAGCACTTTATTTAAATTTAATAAAACTAATATACAAACATTAGAATTTGTTTGATTTTATTTGTAAAATACTAAATAATACTTTTAATAATACCCTTACTTCTGCTGAAAAATAAAGACACACAGAAATTCACCCATTTCAGGCATTTGATCTTGCAGCTATTTGCAGCATTGCTCAAATGTAATGGAATGGTTATCAGATCAGGATACAGGTTTCAATGTTGGCCCCCACAATGTAACCGGTTACATCAAAGTTGATGCGGATGAACTTGCCCTGTGGAAAGACAAATATTTAAGATGTGTTTTATGTGTTCATACCGTTGCATCATAGCTATCATTATATATGGGCCTAATCAACATTTCTAAGAACATATTTGAGCAGATGATCATCCACTACTATTTGGAAAGAGGGGCTTGTGCATGCATGATATGCAGCGCATGTTTAAAAAGCTCTACTTGAAAGGAATCTGTTCTCAAAGCATGTGTAAAAGGCTAATAGACATGCTTATTTGCAGCAAATGCCCCCAAAATAATTACCTAAAAGAAGGCCTGAAGAATCAAATTCCTCTGTGGCTTTTTATTTGTTTGTATGCTTAAAAGCTTTCTGCTGACTTTGACGCATGCCAGCGAAAACTCAATCACCTGACAAGAGGAGCCGATGCAAGACAGACGGCTACTTCTCTCAGATCGCTGAACGTGGATTTTAGTGAGTGTGTACCTAAATGGCCCTTTCCAGATGCTACATGCATAATGTAATAAATGTCATTGTACAGTAATAAATAAATAAACATAATCAATAAACATAAATGTCATTGCCAACATGTAACAAGAATGTAATAAAATGCTGTGGCAATGTTTAAAGGGTCACGAAACACTACACTACATCTTCTGAGAGATTTTATGTTGCACATCATAGAAGACCATGTTAGCATGCTTTATTTTTAAGTGAAGGAAAAAATAGTACATTTTTAATTGGGGG